>NW_010225498.1:0-1222 GCF_000690775.1 Eurypyga helias | reverse complement strand
TACCACTGTTCACATTTGAAACACTCACTGTTGAAAGAGGAACACCTGGGATATTCAACTAGTGTGTTCTGTTTGTTTTGTATAGCCAGATGCTCAACTGCTGCATCTTGGCATAGCTCCAACAAAACAACTACACTGACATGTAACAGCTGACATTCTTCAATGTTTTGGGACGAGGAATCAGATACAGACTAAGCAAGTGGTGAAGAAAATTTCACAGCATTATTAGTATGAGAACAAACAATTCATAATTTTGAACAAGTTGTTCCATTAAACTATATCTGTAACAAGTTTACGTCTAGCTATTTTGATACAAGATATCATTGATTAAGGATGCCATTGCCAGCATGAGTCCTTTGAAACAGGATGATTGTGCTGTAGGAGTGCGGGTGAATCAAATTCTAGATTAAACAAATATTTGAATCTGTCAACAAGCAGCTAGAGCAGCTTTTCTGCAAGGGGAGGAGAGGCAGCATTGGTTCTGGTATGAAGGCAGTGCCCTCTGGACCATGGTAAAGTACCATCAAGCCCAAGTGACCACAGCAGATCCAGTGACAATAGACATAATCACTCAAGAAACCAGAATGCCAGACAAGTCTGTAGTGATAATGCACATCCAGGACTAAGCTAGCAAGTCAAAGTAAGGAAGTAAAGCTCCTTCCACAGAGTACCTCAGTTGAGGAACAAGGTCAATGATCTGAGTTTGAATGTGGCTCCCCAGTCAAGGGCAGAAGCCCCAGGTGAGGCTCTTTGCAGCAAATTCTCTGGCAGCAATTCTCGTTGAAGCCTGATGTAAGGTTATTTAACCAAAGCAGACACTCAAGACACCTACAGATTTATAAATTAGAATTAGGATATAGTTAATATTAATTTCTCTTAAACCCTAATATGTGTTCTAAAATAGTGTACCTAGCAACAGTGCAACAGTGTTCAGTTTACCATTTGGTAACACTGTGAGGCATAGTCATTTTCAATGTTTAAAAAATGTAAATAAGTGTGTGAGCAATGTGATGACCAAAGGGGCAGAGAGAGATGCCTGTGGTTGCGCATAGGAGGCATCCCAGTGACAGAATAATTAATAATAACTTAAGCACAGTACTCTGTAAATAGGCAGGACATTCTGCCAAATACATAAGAAGACTGACTGATGAAAGTAAACCCTATAACAGCAGATGGAATTCGCTTTTCGGGAGGCAGGCAGGGTAGTGATGAGAAGTATAAA
>NW_010225497.1:0-254 GCF_000690775.1 Eurypyga helias | reverse complement strand
ATCTCCAGCACTGCTAGTTCTCTCAGGTACAGGATACCTTTCTCCCTGGCTGTCCATTTGCATGGCTGGTGTGTCACCATTTCTTTAAAAGGATACCTTTCTATCACACTCATCAGAAGTAATTTTCAGAGGCTTATATTTTGTTCTTCATCCAAGTGCTTTGTCAATGGTTCCTTCTCCAGCAAGTGACCCCAACTGTTTGGCCTCTCTTCCCTCGAACTCCATATTACTGGCCCCATTTTCACATCGGCAGA
>NW_010225496.1:0-1749 GCF_000690775.1 Eurypyga helias | reverse complement strand
CTGCTTTGTTAGCAGGGTAATACTAAAAATGAAAAATATGTAGCAGAGGGATTTTGTTGGGCAAGGCAGTATTATAATGGGACTAGAACTTACTTCCAAGAATTCTGGTCTAGCACCAGAAAGAAACAAATTGGGGATGTAACTGTACATGGCAATTAAAGGCAGGGGCATGGAGATGTATTTATTTATTAATGGCACCATATCCCTAGGGCTTGGGAATACTTTATATTATGAAGAACCAAAGAATGAGAAGACTTGGAATGGCCCTTTTCCTAATGGGACTTGGGCTTTGAAGGGTCATTATTGGATTTGTGGACAACATGCTTATCGCAAACTTCCTAAAAATTGGTCAGGAATATGTAATATCGGGTATATCAGACCACTATTCTTTCTATTGCCTCAAACTCAGCGGAACAGATTAGGAATTAAAGTATATGATGATTTAATAAGAGAAAAAAAGATCAACTGATACATTCCTGACAAGGGGGAGTACACAATCATGGGAAAAGATGAATGGCTACCTGAACAAATTATACAATATTACGGACCAGCAACATGGAATCCCAATGAGGTGATTTCTGGATAATTATATTACAAGCTGTTTTAGAAATTATAACTAACCAAAGATCTGAGGCCCTGGATCTCCTTGCAGGACAAGCTACTGAAATGACAGATGCAATTTTCCAACATCGAATGGTCCTAGATTATTTGTTAGCAGAAGAAGGGTTTTTTTGCAGAAAACTAAACGAATCCAACTGTTGTCTACAAATAGATGATAACAGGAAGGTAGTAAAGCAAATAACGAGGTGAGAAAGCTGGCCCATGTGACAGTCCAAACCTGGAAAGGATTGGAGTGGGACATGTTCTTATGGTTGCCTGGTGGGCCTTGGGTTAAATGTATGTTATTTTTCTTTCTCTGTGCAATAGCAGCTCTTATCTTTGTACCACGGATGATACCTTGTTTTATCCAACTAATTCAATATGCAGTTCAGAGACTGCAGGTGATGGCCATATTGGAGATGATGCAGAAGGGGCCAAAGATGATGCTGCTGAAAATTGTACATAGTACAGAAGAGAATTGTATGTACTCAAGGAGAGAAAATCAAACTGATGGTTGCCACATTTTGTAAAGACAATGGTTGAGTAAATAGAAGCTGCGGCTGTGAGAGGAACACTAGTTTCGTGACTTTACAGAAGAAGCCTGTGCCCGCCCAGGCTCAGGACAAGGAGCAAAAGAAGCCTGTGTGAACGCAGACTTAAGGAATATCGAAACTACGTGACCTCTTGAATGTGTAAATTACTTGAACATCCTATGCCCCGAATATGGTAAATGTATTAACTCCCTGAATATCTGGAAATCTAAAGAATGTTTTTATCTTGAAATTCTCAGGTGGATCGGGAAGTCTGTACACTCGGAGTACCTCAGCCAATGGGGAAATGAGGAGGGTCTCTTGCGGCCGGGAAAAGTAGGATAAAAGAGGGCTGCGTCCCTCTGTAGATGGAGAGACCCCACAGGAATATGTCCCATGGACTCTCCCTTTATTCAAATAAAGTTATATTCTTACTTTTTTTACAGGACTCCTCTGTCTCCTTTGTGAACACTGACTCCTGGCAGCATGATTTTTCGTTACAGTTTCATATGTCATTTCTGTTTGTGGTTGCATTGTGTTTGTGTGACAAGGTCCTGGTAGTGGGGTGGCTACAGGGTGGGCATCTCTAAGAAGCTTGTCCTGGTCCCAGGCAGCGATG
>NW_010225495.1:0-5016 GCF_000690775.1 Eurypyga helias | reverse complement strand
GCAAGGAGTGTCATAACCACTGGAGTTCTGTGGAGATCCGTGCTGGGTTCTGCTTTGCCCAGCATTCACGAGTCATCTGGGAGGAGTTTGGAGAGTGAAGTGACAAAGTTTCCTGATGCTGTGTCATCACTGAGGATATGACAAGGGACAAAGAAGGAAACATGCAGAGCCCTTCATTTCTCAGGTGTCTGTCATGGCTGGTACCTCACTAGTGAAGCTACTTTGCCGTGAGGTGTGGACAGTGCTGTCCTGCAGCAAACGGGAGTAAAGGAGAGCAGTGCTAGTGGGAAATCTTACAAGGAAATGAGCTCGTAAATCATTCAAAAGAGCAATTTTAACATTTCCTTTACCAAGCTGTCTTTCAGGAGAACCAGCATCTTCACATATCCTCAGACTTCTAGAATATTGGGTGATAAAAAGATAATTTTTTTAAAAAGCTTTTAGGCTGCAGAGTGTAATTTTTCAAAGCTGCTTTGCTCCACGGCTTCTGCTGATCTCAGTTGAGTCCGTGAATAAATTCCCGTAAGCTGCAAATGGTCCTGCTGTGCAGCTAGGACAGCAGGAGAGGGAAGGTAAAGCTGGTGAGAGACGGGCAGATTCATTCATTCCTGACTCTGGATGCCTTTTGTTTACCTTCTTCTGTCTTGCAGGTACAGGAAAAACCTCAACCTTGGTCAGGTATGCGGAGAAGTTCGCTGATCTGAAATTCCTCTACGTGACATTTAACAAAGCTGTTGCAGAGAGGGGGAAAAGCATCTTCCCCAGAAATGTTACCTGCAAGACTTTCCATTCGTTAGCATTTGGAAGCATCGGCAGACGGTGAGTGAGGATTTTAGATTCCTTCGCTGAAAGCCAGTGGAGCAGGGAAACGACGTGGCAGGAAAGGAAGGTCTGGTTTTGAATTAAGCCTCCAGGACTTGAGGAAGCAAAAATAACAGGGGAAATGATTTTTTTTTTTCACCTGCTTCAAGCCAGATTGTGATTTATGGTTTCAGAATCCTTTCAGATTGGATGGGTCAGTGATTTTGAGCATCCATGTGAGCTTCGTTGCCCTGCTCTGGCATAGACTGCATGGACATAAGCCCCACTGCTCTTCTGGGGACTGCCTGTGTTTGTAGCTAGGGAGATAGAAAGCCACTGAGAACGGCCTTTTCACATTTCCCATTTATGCTTCAGGGGTACAACCACTCTCAGTGCTGATTTTCTGTAGCAGAGGAGGGGCTTTCTTAACCCGAGTTGTTCTAATGATCGTTTCCGGCACCACCGCCCATTACACTGACACTTCTAAACTGCAGACAGAAGGGAAAATGAGCCACAACCTGGAAGAAGAGGGGAATCCTCTTACCTGGCACTGAAAACAATCTGTAATTGCAGTGATGAATGATGGGAATATCTCTCTGGCTCGAGTTTTCATGTATAAAATCTCTGAAATGAACAAGTTGGTGCTTCCACCAGGATAAATATGTGTAGATTTTAAAGATACTCTATTACTAGGTCAAAGTGGGTGTATAAAACGGAGCTTCTGTAGAGTTTTCATGTGCATTTCAACATCTCTCTCATTTTTTGTTATCTGTGGCACAGCTATAAAGAAAAAGGCAAGCTGAATTTCTTCAAGATGTCGGTTTACTCTGTGAGTTCCCTCCTCCAGAACCGCGAGGGACAATCTCTGTTCGTAAGAGCGAAAACAGTCTCTCAGACCCTTGAAAACTTTTTTGCCTCTTCAGATAGAGAGATCTGTGAAGAGCATACTCCTATTTGGTTCAAAAATACTCATGGCGAGAGAAGACTTGTCAGTCGAATGGAGAAGAAAGTGAGTATCTGAGATGAAGCGAGACTTGGGCTGCGAGGTTTAGAAGCGGCTGCAGTTATCCCACATTTCCCATAGTTCAGGGATATACTGACGGTCAAAATCTTTCTTCTGGTGAAAAATCCAGAGGAACTGGGACCTCTTTGTTCTCCCTGTTGGCACAGCAGAGGAGATATCCCTGTCTCTGCTCAGTGCAATGTTTCTTCCCTGCAAGGAAAAGAGAGAAGAGTCTGTGTGTGTTTACCTCAGTGCCTGAACGGCACTGTGATATGACATGTAAAGACAACAAACATTTTCATAGTCATTTTGATAAGCAGAGCCGAACCCCGAAATCCTCATTTAGAATACAGACATCTTAGCAATGTCTGAAGGACGGCACTGACATTGCAGACAACGTGGGTTGGAGTTGGGGAGAAAATTAGGCTTTCTGCTCCGCATTTATCACATCTGATGAGATCCAGCCAGCAGAAATCCAATTTGCATTCCTTGTTTCTGGCAGGGAATGAATTGACAGCCTCAAAAATATTAAACACCTTTAAGCACCTTGCAAGCTGTCCCGAGAAGCCAAAATAAACACAACGTCTGTGTCAATGTGCAGAAGTCAGGGGGTATTTTATTAGATTGTCCTAATAGCTGAGCCAAGGAGATGGTCTTTGCAGGGGGCTGCATTTGGAAAAGACTGTGTTGAGGAGGTCATGGTGGCACAGAAAATGAGGAGGAGAAGGGCTTCAAGATCTGCTGGTCTGTTTTCCTGCTCAAAGCGATCTATCCAGACCCCTTCTTTCTCTTTCTAGCTCAATGTGGAAGAGGCAAACGAGATTTGGCGCAACATGAAGAAGCTGGATGGAGACGCAGAGAAGAAGTACAAGATAACTTGTGATGGTAAGAGAGTGCGGCTGTCAAACGCCTTCAGATAAAGAGCTGGAGTAGAAAACTAAGGATTCACACTTCTTATTCCTGGCTGTGCACCAGGAAAGCATCAAAAAGTATAAAATTCCTCTTTTCCTGCCACTAGATCACCAGGGAGCTCAAAACAGGCCCCGAAGGCTGGAAGTTTGTTCAGTTTTCTTGTTTGGCCTCAAAAAATGGTGGAACTATTCAGATGTCTATGGTTGGCAGCAAAGTCATAGAAAGAAGGGGTGAGCCAGTGGGTGAAAGAATGCTCACAGCGAGCGTTTGTTCCTTGCTGCTGCTGGCATGTCCTTTCCTCTCACTTCTTAGAATCACAGAAGGGTTTGGGTTGGAAGGGACCTTAAAGATCATCCAGTTCCAACCCCCCCACCATGGGCAGGGACACCTTCCATAGACCAGGTTGCTCTAAGCTTCATCCAGCCTGGCCTTGGACACTCCCAGGGATGGGGCATCCCCAGCTTCTCTGGGAACCTGTCCCAGTGCTCCCACCCTCTGTGGGAAGAATTCCTTCCTGATGTCCCATCTCAATCTCCCTCTTTCAATTTAAACCCGTTACCCCTTGTCCTGTCACTACAGGCCCTTGTAAAAAGTCCCCCCCGGCTTCCTTGTAGCCCCTTCAGGCACTGGAAGGCTGCAATAAGGTCTCCCTGGAGCCTTCTCTTCTCCAGGCTGAACAAGCCCAATTCTTTGAGCCTCTCACTTCTTAGCATGTGTGCAGATAGTGCCATAGGTAGATCATACAGAGGAAAACCTTCTTCCTTGTCTTTTCTTTGTGCATTAAGAGTTTTGGAGTCATAAGCGTAGATACTTTTCTCCAGTGCAGTCAGGTTGCTTTGGGGTTGTTTATTTTCTGTGTACAACCAAGGGAGTCAGAGCATCTAGGAACAATAGAGAGGTTTTGCAACCCCTCCAAATGTCATGCGAATTCCAAGCAAGAAGTACAGCCAGAAACTTTGTTGTTGCTTTTAAAAGGGGCTTGTTTTAAAGGTCGTGGTGGTTTATGATGAGCAAATTACTCTCTCACTGACATGCCTTGTTCTTTCTTGCAGGATATTTGAAACTTTGGCAGCTCAGCAAGCCCCAGCTCTCAGGTTATGATGCCATTTTTGTTGATGAAGCACAGGACTGCACTCCAGGTGAGTGGTGATGAGGAACAGAGCTGCAGCCCTCCTAAGAATCATAGAATCACAGAATAGTTAGGGTTGAAAGGGACCTTAAAGATCATCTAGTTCCAACCCCCCTGCCATGGGCAGGGACACCTTCCACTAGACCAGGTTGCTCAAAGCCTCATCCTGCCTGGCCTTGGACAATCCCAGAGATGGGGCATCCACAGCTTCTCTGGGAACCTGTCCCAGTGCTCCCCACCCTCTCCAGGAAGAACTTCTTCCTGATATCTAATCTAAACCTCCCCACTTTCAATTTAAACCCATTACCCCTTGTCCTGTCATTACAGGCCCTTGGAAAAAGCCCCCCCGAGCTTCCTTGTAGCCCCTTCAGGTACTGGAAGGTGCTATAAGGTCTCCCCAGAGCCTACTCTTCTCCAGACTGAACAAGCCCTACTGTCCCAGCGTGTCCCCATAGCAGAGGTGCTCCAGCCCTCTGATCATCTCCGTGGCCTCATCTGGACTCGCTCCAAGTGGTCAATATCCTTCTGATGTTGAGGGCTCCACAGCTGGATGCAGCACTCCAGGTGGGGTCTCATGAGAGCAGAGTAGAGGGGCAGAATCGCCTCCCTCGACCTGCTGGCCTCAATTCTCCTGATGCAGCCCAGGAACTTTACAGAGAGGACATCTGTGGGCTCAGGGGTGTGTGAGGAGTAGCATAATTTTAAAAAAATCTGCCCCTTAGTTGTAACATTATAACTGACACTTTGTTTGGTCCCAGATTTCTTGCACATTCCGTAAGGCGGTGTGTAAGCAGGCTATGAGGGTACATGTGCATCACTTGAGGGGTTGATTTCAGTTGCTTTGGGCATCCAGACACGTTTGTCCAGGCCATTTTGGTATTGCATTGCTACTAACAGAGAAAAACACCACTGGCGTAGTCAAGGACATGGTTTACTACAAGTGTGGCAAGACATTAAATGGGTCAGATATTAGGACAGCAAAGCTGCTTCGTCCCGTCCTGGCACCGAGTGCAAGTCTTGCCCATTCCTTGCACCACGCTGGGGATTCCTGAATCATACAGCAGAAGGCTGGAGGGAAGGGATGCCATCCAGAGGGACCTGGACAGGCTGATGAGGTGTCAACCTTGCAAACCTCAAGAAGTTCAGCGAGGCCAAGTGCAAGATCCTGCAC
>NW_010225494.1:34188-55400 GCF_000690775.1 Eurypyga helias | reverse complement strand
CAGGCTTCCCTCGACCGGGGAAGCCTATAGGTAGCTGGTCTAACACAATTTACACACCCTTAGGGTTAGGCACGTCTCTTTATCAGGTAAACACCCATCGGGAGCTTTGTGGATCACTTTCTCAAATGTCAGTACCTAAATGTTGCATAATACCCTTTTGGGTATCTAAGAAGACAGAGTTTCATGGTTTTAGGCTTGTCCCTTATATAACATGCATCCCAGGTAATTTCTACGCTGTAAGGTACGGAATTCAGAGCAAGTTCAGCAAAGTAAAGCTCCTTCATCCTGTCACCACACAGACCTGGTGCAAGATGAAGCTGTCGACATCTGAGCTTCACAGTGTCTGGGAAGGGCCAGGTTGGCATAGCTGCTCTAGTCAGGGCCTGGTCCTCCTGAGCCAGCCTGTGGGACTGAGGTCTTGGGTCCCCACTGAGCCTAAAGGCTGTTTGCACCATAGGTGATGAAGGGGAAGGTAGACACCAGTCAGTAATAGCTTTGACAGTGTAGATAATCTGAGAGTAGGAGTGGTGATGTCTGAAAAGCCTTAAGTCCTAGTGCACAGAATTGATTATATTCTTCTTAGCACACCATTTCACATGCAGAGAAACTTCAGGTAGGATTCTTCAAACACAGACAGAAGGAAGTTCTTCAAGGTTCATTTCTTCCTAATGGAGGGCTAAGTTACACTGGGGATTTAGCATAGGATTACATATGCACACATTTTCAGTCTAGCTTCCCTCAGAATCACACACTGAAGCTGCACTGAGTAGAATCTGAGTCCCAGAAAAGCTGAAGGATTTATCTAACAGGAAAACTATTGCAGGATTAAAAGTCTAGGGTGGCTGTGATTGATGTGTTTTTAACAATGACCACATCCTCTCCGACTTCTTGTGCAGCACCATAACTGTAATTAATGGGCAAGGACTTTCTAATTCTCCTCAGTGCTCAGATGGTGCCAAGACAGTTGAAGCATACATAAAATATATCCAGGAGCTGGAACAGAGCTGCCAGGCCCACTGAAATCAGTGCTGCAGCCTGAAATCATGTGTGATACCCCACACTGATGCAATACCCACTGCTGAGCCCATAGCCCTTCAAGGTATCACAATTGCTAGGGGATTCATGTATCATTCCAGCTGGAAAGGCACATTGGTGACATGGGCTTTCACCCTTCACCTGATGCAAAGCCCCATAGGTGTGCCCAACATCCAACCTCTGTGCCTTATTGTAACGGTATGGCTATAGCATAACATTTCCCACCTGACAGCACACATGGGCTTATCTCTTCATGACATGCCTCACTCTCCCTGCCCCCCACGTTGGAACTCATTATGTTGAGGGACAAGTGAGTTGAGTGATTGGAGTGATAACAGACTTAGGGCTGCTCTACTCGATACGAAGGCCAGCTTTATACTTCCACTCTTTGTCAGGGTTTTGGTTTTGAAAAGTGCTTTTCAAGCCTAATATGCCTGTTCTGTTTTATGCCCCAGATATCAGTTCTTAAATGTAGATGAGTTACTTGCTGTCTTTATTCAGACAATAGTTACATAGCTCTGGGCACCACTGGCAGGCAAACATTTTTATATTTGCCAAGCTGTGTGGCTTCTGAGAGATGTTTAATTCACTGCATTTCTGATATCTTTTTATGTTAAAACCTGTATGAGAGTGATTGCATGGAGCCAGTCCTGGGATATGAAAGGCAATCTACAGTGCAGTGTAAGATACGCTCTTCTCACCATGTGACAGATGCAATTCTGTAGTACTTCATGCTGAAGGATTCCTTTCATTAGTTCTCTAAGTCAGCTAAAGGCACCTGAACAAACACATACTCCAGAAGTAGGTGCATAATGTCACCATAATAACATAACCTTGAAAAATCAGATAGATTTTCATAATTGGCTTTACCTCAGCAGTATTAGTCCTAACAGTAGGTGTTGCAATATTCTGTATAACAACATAATCAGGTCCAAGATTTTTATCTATATAAATGCTTGAGGATATACATACATACACCCACCCCCCCATCTGTAAATGCAGAGCAGTATGACTGGATCCTCTAGTGAGGGATGTAGGCCATAGAGAGGAAAAAGAACTCAAGAGAACAGAGTACAGCATACGAAGAGCTAATGGGAAGTTAATTTATATGCTAGCTATATTGATTTTCTAGTATGCTGCTTTAAGCTGCACAAGCTCATTAAAATGTGATAAAGCATTTATTTCATTACAGCTTTCTATGCACTCATGGTATGTCCAATTGTGTGGGTGCTGTGCAAAGCCAGCCACTCAGGCATGTGTGAGCATCATACCAGGCCGAATATAAACCAGCCACCATAACAAGCCCTTCATATAAACAATATATTATTACATTGCTTGGAGTTCTCAACCTGTCCTATACTTTCCAGGACATACATTTGCTTCATGTAGATTTAAACTGTGTGTGATGGCAGCAAAATGTTGTTCAGCTGTTCACTCACTTCTCCTTCAGAGACATGTGAAAGAAGAAACCAAAGGACTTCTGTGTACACCTACTCATCAAAGCCAAACATGTGACCAAAGTGACACTTCTGCATATTTACAGGAGCCTTAGGAGAATAGGGCACAGTCTTAAAAAAAGTGTCTGTGTCAAGCAACAGCCAGTAGTTTACAAATAATTAAATAACAGCAAAACTGAGGCACCTACTCATTCTTTAGGACTCAAATTAGGATAATGGCTCAGCCCCTTCCTGCCTGCATGTCTTAAATGGGATCCATAAAACTGCTGCTAGGGGAGAATAGGATAAGGAAGGAAGGTTGTACGTGGTTTGTTTTACCCAGTTGTTGACACAAGCTTGGCTACATCCTGGATAAAAATAAGTGAGGCCAATTGTGTAAAAAGAAGGCAGTAATTGCCTTTACAGTTTAAGAATAAATTACGGTTTGACAACAGGTGATTTTAGAAACACAGAAGGCTCTAACTGAAGTGCTTGGAGGAATGAAGCAGGAAGAATCATGGACCCATTTCATACTTAAATATGTTACATATAGATTAGGGAGCTAATAAAATGAGGTTTCCTGGAGAATATGCTATTTATTGGAACCCTGAAATTGTTAAGGCCCAGAATGGGCAGGTCTAAGTTTTTGACCATCCAGCATGAATAATGTATGGTATAGAAATTGTACTAAGAAGCACTGTTCTATAAAGGTAGCTTACTCACATTTCTCCAGGGTAGAAAATCAATTAACCATGTAACAGCTTTTCCAAAAAATGGAAGCGGTCCTTGAAACACAACAAATGAGTGAAGAAGGGGAAATGTAAAATCCTAAAAGATATTGAAGCTAGCTGCAATTTATTCCATTCATATATGCAATTTTGGAAATGCGTTTTGGGATGTGTTCTTCCCCTTACATAAGATCATTGGAAATCTTTAACTGGATCCCCCTCTGTGACATACATTGACCCAAATACTAAGCAGAAAGAAAATGCACAAAACTAAGTCTTAGAAGCCTAACGTAAAATAAGATACCTTTTTAATGACAGGATGCAATTAATATACAACATAGGCTTAATTGTTATAAAAGCCCATTAGCTTTGGCCACTGATCTTGTATGCAAAAAACCAAACTTCCAAAGCAATATGCTCACAGAAAATACATGGATTCTGAGAGAAATAAAATTGTACAAGTGGTGAAAGTCCCAAAATTGTAATTTCCTTGTTAACAAAGTCTGTAGTGTATTTTGTCTTGCACATTTCATTGTCAGCAAAAGGATAAAAGAAACTTTTGTCTCTAGATTCTTGTTGGTCTTGGCCATTGCTGATTCTCAGTTCTCGCTGTTGTGTGGTACGTAAACAGTAACCCCCAAAACTGTGGCAGAATGTGCAAATTTGCTCCACCCCCTCAGTCCTCCCAAAATACTTATTCCAAGGATTTCTCCTCCTGGACATCCAAATCAAGGATGTCAATGGTATGATTTGTATACTAGTTTTGAATTAGCCAAATTTCACGTAAGACATTTCAGCATTCCAGTTGTACTAGAGGGTTCAATTATGGAAAAGTATTTTAAAAATCTGGTGAAATGTCTGATTCAGTCTTCTGAAGAAACAGTGAATCTATGTAATGCACATTCTACTCATGCAATCCGGCCTCTTTTTAAACAATTTCAGCAAAAGCATCTCCTCTCCTGTGAGAGTTTTTTTCTCTGTTATCAGACATCCGTACTGGAATGCCTATCTTCAGGCATTCTGCTTTTGTCTACCAAGTCATGCAAGAATACTGTCCTCCTGCAGTAAGCACTTGCAACAAAGCCAGAATTGGCAAATGTAATTTGGTGTTAAAACAGACAAATCAGAGGCATACTGCAGCTCTTGGTTCATTCTGATAGACAAAAGACTTGGAAAACCAGCTGTGTATGAGCACTGATGAAAAATGAATGAATCAGATTGTCCTGTATACAGAAAACATGAGTACTCAAAAGCTGTATGAGCACTGATGAAAAATGAATTAATCAGATTGTCTTGTACAGAGAAAACATGAGTACTCAAGAGCAAAAACAAACAAACAAACAAAAAACCCAACAAAATCGCAAAAAAAAACCAAAAACAAAAACCCCACAAAAATAAACAAACAAAAAAAATCGCCAAAAACCCCAACCCAAAACCAATTAAAAATCTAAAAATAATAAGATGTTAAAGATTTCTGTAAGAATTGAATCTTTGTGCTGGATTTTTGCCAGAGACATTGAGGAGAACTACTTTATGATGAGTACAAAATAACAGTATCCTTCTGTGCATTTAAGTTACCACTGTAACTCCAGTTTATGAGCATTTTGGGAACTGTTGGTTACTCAACAAATAAAAAAGTAAGTCTAAATGTACTTGCATAGCATGCTTGCATAAAAGAACAGCTCCCTCCACAGATCTCAGGATTTTTCCTCTTGGCTAGCCTTTAAAACTGAATCAAGGATTCTCTTTCTCAAGTAGCATCTTTTTCATTGCCAGTAAAACAAGACTGGTAACAGAAGAAAACTCTGAATAGACCACATGAGGCCATTGGTGGTTCATGCTTTGAGATATGAATTCCTTTATTAGAGTTTTACCTGTTGTGATGTTTTAAGACTTGCTGCAGGTTATTAAAAATGAATAGAAATTGTCCTATTCCGAACTGTCAGCAGTTTAGAAACTTAAAACATCCAGGACATCTCTCAAGAAATCCAGTTGTTCTCTTTGATCCTAGATTAAAGGGCCTGTTAGATATTTTAGAGCTATGTAGTTTCTCACACAGTTCCAATTAATACAACACTTGAGCTTTATTCTGTGAATGTACAATAATGTAGAAAACTCCTTGGAATTCCCTCATCAGCTATATTCTATTTAAAAATACATGTATTGGTTTTATAGCAACATCCTTGACCACATTCTGTACTCCATCTGTACCCTTAGGTTCAGTAATTCACAGAGCTTTAGTTTCACAGATTCTTACCAATAAATCCCAAAATGCATGCACGGCTTGATTTAAGAAAGATATTTTACTTGTGTTCCATACACAAAAAACTGATAATCGACAGTGGCTTAAAAAATTAACACTACTCCACTTTTTCACAAGTGTACAAAAAAGAAATAATGAATTTACATTCAACAGTAAAGCTTAAAGTCCACTCTAATAATAGTTGCATTGACATTCACATACACAAGCACAGAATAAATATTTCAGGATTCTTATAAGAGCATACAGCATACATACAGTACTTGAGTTTTACACAATGAGTGTTAGTAGGGTCAGAAATTCATGATCTCATAGAAAAGTAAAACTAAAATCAGAAAAGGTTGTGTAGGAGGTAACACCAAGGTACTGCACAGAGCTAGCAGGTTAGTAAAACCATTTGTGTAAGGAGTTTGCTTCTGCTTCTTCATATTAGGACAGTTTGTTTGCAAAGGTGTATTCAAAGTGCAGATTAATGGGAAAAAAAAAGAAATATAAGATATTATTGTATTTATTAATACATGCAAGAGGCAGCCCCCAAGTCACCCGACAGAATAAAGCTGTTATTGGCAAGTGGCCGATATAATACAGATGTTTCAGGCAATTTTTCTAAAGCACTTTAATAGCAGCAATTGTAATTTATAATGGCTCTAGATTGACTTCTGTTTGGGTTAAAGGGCATCATATTTCTTTAACATTTACAGCTATATTTCTTTATAAATAAATCTCTCAAATAACAAATAGCATACCTAACATTTCTTTTTTCTCTCTTTTGCATAAGTGTCGTGGAAAAACTCTGACATTTTCAGAGACGTAATGTGCAAAATAATGTTAGAGTGGAAATAGGGACACAGAGCATCACAGTCAGTTACATTCCTGGGGTGTCAGCCCAGCCCTTCTTACACTCTGAGGGCTAGCCTTGCCAGGGTAATATGGGGCTTTAAGGGACAATTTTCCCAATGGCTTGTTTGGTAAGAGATAAAATTTATGGTATCTTAAAGAGCTGTAAATGTGAAGTTTTATCTGCAGGAGCGCGTACAAGACATCATGTATAGGACTCAGTATTTCTACACAGTGACTTCTCAAGATCTGAAAGTCTGGTCATCTCCTTTCAGACATTTCCTCCCCAGCCTGAACATCTTTAACATTTGCATTTCTTAGGTGTTTCCTTTGCTGCATATTTACCAGCACTTCTTGCATTTTATAAGCTAATCTCGTATCACCTAGCTGACATCTGCACACAAATATTTCCAATCAGATAGAGGGTGCACAACATTAAAACTCTTAAACCTGTCCTGTAAGTGTCATCAAGACAGGAGCACAGGAACCACAGTGCAGAGTCCAACCTCTCACTGGCTGTACTGTGAAGATTCTCCTTTTCGGCGTAGGAGAAAGGAAACTTGTGTCTGCTTTTTAGATTCTGAAAACAAGCCAGAGTGGAGAAAAAGAGTTAACACCAGACTTAATAAAGCTTTTAAGACAAAACCTGTTAAGCAATTTAGACAGACGTTTTTTTTCTCAAGTCTGTACATAACAGGAGATTTGTTAACAGTAGGAAGAAGTTGGGAGTTGCTACATAGGAGATATCTGCCATTATTACAAAAACTGGCTAAATGGGTTCTTTCAGTATAAACCCCTCACTGGTCACTGTTCTCAGTGGTGCTGTTGCCCTTTTCTTTTTTCTCCTGAGTCTTGTTTCCCTTCTTCTTTTTCTTCTTTTTCTTGGTCTCTTCCTTCTTGCCAAAGGTTATGAAGTCACTTTTGTCAATTTGGCTGTTTGGTGGCTCCTGCCGGATGGAGATGATTGCAGGAGATCCTGGGATAATGAATTTGTCTGGCAACTCACCAGGACCACCTTGTTTGGGATTGCCCGGTCCAAATTTAAAGGTCCAGCTGTTGCTGTTCACACCAGCTCCCACTGGGGGGGACACCTCTCCCGCCTCAGGTTCTGAAAAAGTCAAAACAGCAAGAAAAGCTTAAAGCATCGTCAAATACAAGCAGTCAGTGACTATCACCTTCCTATTTGAAAGCTATGACTTTAGCCCAGCTCTACATTGACTCCTGGTTGTCTGGCTGCTCATCTGGGTGCTATCGACTGGTTCCTGTCCAGGCTGCTCAATGTTATTATGCATAGAGTCCCCCCACATACTGGATGATCTGGATCCCATGTTGTGCCTTGAAATAAAGTTGTTCTCAATTTTTCTTTTGAATTTGAAGTGCATGGAATAAGAGATCATTGTGATGCAGCCCACTGTAGTGTTTTAGCATGAAACACAAGCATGCGTATTGCACGGCACAAGGGTATGTTCAAGGGTCTCAAGTCTTTTGGGATAGAGTTAGAGGAGTGTCCAGGGCAGGGGGAGTCAGCCTTGGCAGTATGCACATCCACGCTGGGTATCTTCGCAAACCATCCTGTCAGCTGTGTTCAAGATTCCTTGTGGAGGACACAGGTTGGTGCATCCCGGAGAGGAATCTGAGAGCCAACTAGCACATATGTCTGTATGTACGTATGTATACAATGTGGCCCTAGAGCAAAGAAGTGAACTCCCTGGGTAGAGATATGGCAGGATGCCCTCAATCAGAGTGCAAAATCTGGTCTCAGAAATATTCATCGTTTTCTTTAAGGCGGAGTTCTAACAACTGGTTTCCTTTTGCCAGGAAATGAGGTGACTCTTGTAAGAGAGTTGTAAAGTTTTTCAAAACTATGAACATATAAAGAAAATGGAAACTCAGAAAGGGCTGATGTTGAATTTGTTTTAAGTTGTCAAGAATGGTTCATAAATAAATAATATTGCAGTGAGTTCTCAAACCAGGAAAGTCCTCACTATTCTTGTAATATCACAACATAAAGGCTGAAAAACACCAGACTGGTGACTAACTTTTGGTTCTTTGAATTGATATGGTAGAATGGTAGATTACAATATTTTATGCAAGCAAATATGAAGTTCTGTTCCCTGATATAGGCTTGCAGGATGAAGCAAGTTTTATTTGCATGATTCTGACAAGATTGAGCTAACCAGATTGAAAGGTCTATGTATGTTGCCCTGACAAGGACAATTTTCTAGCATGATGAGATGCGACACAACGAGGTTCTTCAAGAGAAAGTCTTAAAACTGGTCTGCTTTCTTTCTTCCTAAACTTTGAAAACTCTCTGTAATTCACATAACTCTCAATTCTGAATAGGAACAGCCTCTCCATTTTAGTGTATCATTTTAAGTGTTTAAAGGATTGTAATCAGGGGAAAGCTCAATGCTTATGCACTAATGCTAAAGCCCTCAAATCTGATGAAAACGTACTTATCTACACTCCAGAAGTGCAGTATCACTAACCTAGGACCTGTCACACTTATAACACTCCTAGCCACATAAGAATATGCAAGAATTTGTACAAACTGTACAAATAGTGTCCATACCACTGATCTTATTAAGTCTTAGCACCACGTATTCTGCATCAGAGCTGTCCAGCTGGATAGGTAAAAATGCTTGGGATAAAGAAGGAGGTGGGATGTGCACTGCTACGAGGAAGGGCTGGAAACCCAGCTGACAGGGACTCCATATCCCCTGGGAAGAGCAGGCGAGCAGGCGAGGGCACAGAAAGGAGGAGAAGAAACAGAGAAGTCCTAGGTCACCCGCTGGTGAAACAGGCAGGAAGAGGAAACAAAGTAGACAACCTAGAGGGAGATCCCTAATGTTTTGCCAGACCAGAAGATGCTATTCTGCAAACATCAGCTACTGACTGCTCTGTACCCCTGTAGTAGTAATGAAGAATACAGAATTTACTTTAGCAGCCATTTCATGAAATGAACAGCACCTCCTGTATTTGTTATTCTTTTATGATTCTTCATCTTCTGCAATGTTCATACAATTTTCTATTTTATGAAACAAAATGTATGTCATGGATACAGACATAAGGCTCTCCCGGTACAAAAGCTAAAGAACAAATCTTCACAATTTTTTTTTTTTTTTTTTTTTTTTTTTTTTGGCCTGGCAGCAAAATAAACACCACTGGAAAGCATGATTTCTTTTAAGCTTTTCCATACTTATGCAGTACGTCCATGTTGCAGAGCCAAAGAAATGTGTATACATGGCAGATCAGAACTGTCTCTGAGACCATCTGTCTAATAAGTTTGGCACATGGGATCTTTGTAAAGGAAGATATATGACTGCTTTTACAGTGTGATGTTTAATCAAGAATTAGAAGAGCCTGTACACTTACTTTTCCCCTAAGACTGTATTTAATGATGACGAAGATTTGACATTGAGTTTATGTTCTTTCCAGGAACTGCTGAAGTTGTTTTAGTGACCTTTACCTCCCTAGTCTGAATTTTTTTTTTTTTTTAAAGTTGTTATTAACCTGGAAGTTCCTCTATTTTACCAGTTGTAGCTTTTCAGCACATTTCCTATGGTCTTCATTATCAACTTCAGATTTTTTACATGCTTGTGTTAGTAATAGCAATGCCCTAGCAAGCCCTATCACACTAAAGGCTATGAACAGCTTTCCCTTCCGCCCTTCCAAGTGTTTTGGTCAGGTACCTTTCATATCGCTTTTGTTTCTTTGAGAAGATAAATTACAAAGGTGAACATTGTGTGTCTTGGCCTTTTTCCAAATTATTAATCAACCGGTTTTCTCAAGCAACCCAAAAATGTGTGCTCTCATACTGCACACAATAAATTAAGCCCTACTTGACAAATAGGGCTCCTTGTTGGGCTCTTTCATAACAAGCCCATGTAACACTCATTCCAAACAACACTGACACAGACCCAATGCTCTTTTGCTGTTTCTGGCAGGGAAAGAAAAAGCTGAAGGTTGACCACAGACCATTTTTAAACCATCCTTGCTCTGACTGGGGAGAGCCCTATAGCAGTGAATAGTGTAAAAACTACTTTGAAGTGTACAGGGTTACAAGACTCCATGATCGCAATGCCATCACAGCATCGCTGAAATAACACAGCGTGTGGTCATGCCATTTTGATCTGTGCGTGTGAGGCTGGAAACGGGACGTGAAACAATGACAGTGACTTTGTATTATCCATTTTACCACACAAATACAGTAATGGGCAAGAATAGAGGGCATTCTTAAGGTACAGTATCTCTTTTCCTTGCATGAAAACTCTTGCTGGTCTAACAGGAGTTTAGCCAGGGTGCACACACATATCTGCATTATTGAAATCTAATTCAGAACAGGATACTGACCCTTTAATCTGGTTCTGCCTAGACAAATCCACTCACCAGATGAAGTCAGAAACGTTTATCACAAAGCCATCTGCCCTTATGTATACAAACACAACAAACCATCATATATAGGCTGGAATCAGGATTCTGTCAAGCTAAAGACTAAGGGGGTTTTCTTGCATTTCTCTGTTTTGTTTTTTTTTTTCCCAGCCCCTGAATATGTCTGTTATCTGTACAAACGAAGCATTTTAATACTCCTTAATACTCACTAAGCCAAAGGAAACTAATTATCCTTACAGCTGTGGGGAGAGCTTACTTACCAAAAGACAGAGCCAGGCAGAACTTAGTGGGTTAATAGCCATCATTTCCTGTGAATTTCCCTTCTGCATGATTTACCTGATAACATGTGTATTTATCTGTCCTGGCAGGCTGGAAGGTCACAGTTCAGCTGTACTAACAACGTTGTATATTTAGGTGTTTCAGATCAAGGATAAATGTCATCTACCACCTAGTTTCCAAAGCTTCCTTAAACATCTTTCTTACCAGCAGTAATTTAACAACAAAAAACTTCCCACTTAGAAGCTATTTTACATTCAACAGGATTAGTTGTACTTCTCTTGCACATTTTCTGGGTGTTATCGAAAAGTTGTTATTAAACTTAAATGAAAATGTAAATAAAGCAAATTGGCCAGCTATATTTATACCACTTAAAACAATATACTTCTTTTCTTCCTATAGCTACCCTGGGGGGTTTTGCCAGAGTCCCTACATAAAAGCACAGTCTGGCCATTTCCTGATGTACTTCAAAGGATTACTTTGGAGACTACCCCTTCAGTTCATTCTCAAGGAATATGGCATTTTTCATGTTCAATGACCACATGATTTATTTTTAAAATGCATGCCTGTAGCAGAACCCAAAATGTAGGCTGCACCTGCAGCTCCTGATGCTTCTTTGCCTGTGTGTCTGCATGCTAAAATTGGAGATGAACTTTTCACCCCTTCCATTTCCTCCTCCTCTCACCAAAATACAACTGTCTCAGTAGGCTTTAAATGGAACCTAGAGCAACAGACACTCTGCATTCGAGTAGATAATATATTTAGTTGGGAGGAAAGGTTGTCTTTCAAAATACTTCCTTTTTCTATCCAGTGACTATTGTCTGAAATACACAAGCAAAATTACATGCAACTCACACAGAGACGCACACACCCCCCGTCCTAAAATCTACCATCTGAAAGCTTGAAGCAAGAGGGTACAGTGCCTAGCTACCTTTTTTCTCTTCCAGAGGCATTTATGGGTCATATGCTGCAGCCCACTCTCTCACATGACTAGAAAAATGTACCAATCTCAGTCAATAAGTACTTGTTCAACAAGTCCTGATTGCTCTGAAAGCACCTGATATCCTACACATTGTCAGATAGAAAGTGTCACGTAGATGTCATAGGCTCCAAAATCCCAGAAATGGAGCAGGTTGCAGGAGAGCTGTGTCCCCTCGCTGAGCACAGAGCTTCTTGCTTGCATGGTCCAGACAGTCCTGACCTCAATAGGCCAGGTTTTTCAGAGGCACCTAACTCTCCCTATGCTCCGTGCAGGGAGACCAGGCACCTACTACAAGGAACAGGATCCCTAAAATTTAGCTTGTAGCAGCTGTAGACACCTAAATTCTTTTTTTCTTGTATGTCACCCACAGAGCAAGGTATCCCTTTTCTAAATTAAGCCACCAAAAACAGTAAGCATCCAATCTAAACTGTCTAATTTAGCTCTTGCTACAGTCTATATAGAGACAGACACCCTCAGAAGGTAGTTCAACCCTCCTAGCTTAAATGCCTATTGTTAGATGCACTAAATTTCCTTTTTTCCTCTCCTCTTACTGCTGGAGTTGTATTACCTTTGCTTCTTTAGCTACAGGTATAGCCCAGTCAGCCAATTTAAACTAGACACCTAGCTTTTGGGTGGCTAGTGCAAAAGGACCTGAATTCCATCCTCAGGAACAAGCTAAGCAGCATCATGGTTTGGGGGATGTTGTAGTAATAACCATGTCAGAGTGTTTAAAAAAAACAGAAGTTTAAAACTAATCTCTTTAACGGTGACAGCCACAAAATCCTGGGCAACTATCTGCAATATGAGGCCACTTTCTCAGCCCTAATCCCTTCATGGGATTTTCATTTAGGCAGGAATTGGCATTTTCTGTTCAGAAATACCTGAGAACGCTCAGCCATATTGTTAAGGTTGCACCATTTCCAATACTTAAAAAGGCCACATTTTAGTTATGACAGCAGTAACACCAGTACTGGTTAGGTCCTGAGTGATATGCTGCCGCAAAACTTCAAAGCACAGGTCTGTCACTGAGATTTACAGTGCTGTCTTTTCAGATGTGGCATTTGCGAATTCACTCAACTGAAGGGTTGGCTTTCATCAGCTTGTAAAACCATTCAACCTGATATGTAGGTGGAACAAAGTCAAAAAACTGACTGATGGGTACAAACACTCTGAAACTGCGATCTTCTAAATCTGGGGCAAAAATGCCTGCTCTCAGAACATGGCATCACTCAGCCCACAAATCGATATCCATCAGGTCTGGGCTAGGACTGCAGTTTCTATCTCACTGACATTTTTCTCTCTTTTGGAGAGACCACGTGTTTTTTCCTGTCCCTGTGTAGCCCCACAGCTCCAATCTGGTGTTTACTAGGAACAGGTGGTGCTCACTTCCCATAATGCGAGCTGGCCGTATATTCCGAGTGTCATGTACATCGTCTCCTATGCCTCTGCTGCTTTCTTAAAGAACCTTTGTCAGAAGAAGGCTAACTTGTGTTAGAACAGATGTGCCTCTGCTCAA
The DNA here is from genome assembly GCF_000690775.1 of Eurypyga helias. NCBI lineage: Eukaryota > Metazoa > Chordata > Aves > Eurypygiformes > Eurypygidae > Eurypyga > Eurypyga helias. Next base: position 41,938 of record NW_010225494.1, on the reverse strand, counting down.
GGGGGAGAAGAGGAAAGCATTTCTGTGCAACTCTGTTTCCCTGCAGAGACATTTTGGACAGTGTGACATGCTTAGCCAAGACAGCAGCTTGCTTTCACTCTGTTCCACTCCACCCCACTCACCACTTTGTCCCTGTCTTTAAAAATTTGGTGGCTCATAGACTTAGGAGATCATTTATATAAAAGCTTTCAATCAAACCATCTATTATCATTATGTTTAAGTGAAATCTTTTTCCATGTTTTGGGGTTTTTTGACACGAGAACATGCTGACTAAAGCCACTGTGAAACTAGGAGAACCCCATCATCAGCCACAGACCCTTCTGTCCGCAGGTCAGAGTAGTAAAACACACTAATTAAATGTATTTATTTAAAACCGAGATCAGGCAATAAGCAGGAAGCAAATTGCAGAGAAAGCTAGTCATTAACCTGATTTCTCTCTTCCCTGCATCCTTCACTGATGCCGTACTGACTGCAGCTTCTGCCTCTGGCAGGCTTAATGAATATTCACTGTTATAAAGAGTCTGACATTCTGCACTAATTCTGAAACATCACATCAAATGCAAACAGTGTGCACTGAAAAACCCTCTCTGTGTCATATGGAGGATCTCTGAGGACATTCTGGCTTCACTGATCATCCCTAAGCCTTTTTGGGATTAAGATGCACATTTAATCTTTTTTTAAAGAAAAAAAATAAAACCAAAAAAACCCCAACCAAACAAACAAGCAAAACAACCCAACCAAAACCACAGCCACCAATACAACAACGGAAGCAAATAAAAATCCATCATCAGCGTGATAAAATGACAGATACTGAATTGAAAGGCAGAGAAATGATTCAGTTGGAACAAAGTTGAACCGTTTTAACTATCAGTTTTCCAAACAATCCCAAGCATCTCTAAGGATTATGTCAATTTGGAGTCTTAAAGAAAAAAAAAACCTCACCCTCTGCCCTTCCATCTGTTTGACATGTTCTGTACTAATGATTCAGAGACAGGAGGAATGAACAAAATGAAAAATTCTCCCCACCAAGGAGCCTGAAGCTTTAACCCATGGCTTGGATTTAAAGTCAGTAACATTAAACGGGGTAATTATAGCACATATGTTGTGGGAGATCCGTAACCCCCACTGCTCCAATACCCAGATACAAAGCGGCGGGTGGGCACGGAGGTCACTTCCGGCTCATCTCAGGTTACTGTTCATGCTGACATTTAAATTTAATTTTAAAAGAGATGAGTTATCTCATTATAAGAAAGCAATCTTAAATGGCTGCACATTAAAACAATTGTCTCAGCTACCAAGTAGCTCTTCCAGCATATTCTAAGACATAGAATTATAGAATTGTTTAGGTTGGAAAAGACCTTTAAGGCCATCAAGTCCTACGTTAACCCAGCACTGCCAAGTCCACCACTAAACCATGGCCCTAAGCACCACATCTGCATCTTTTAAATATGTGAAAGCAAAAACTGATTTGCTTGCTACCACAGCCTGCTGTGGCCAGAGCACACCACCTTAGGCTAAATGGTTTCTCACAGCTGCTGAAGAAGCAAAGAGAGCCCAGTGTCTGCAGCCTCAAGTTCTTAGTCTATTTGCTAAAAGAAACTTTTTCTCCCACAAAAACATCAACCTTCTCAGGTAACATCCTTCTAATGCTGTACTTGTGTCCAGTCCTGCTCCCACCGGTACAATTTGTCATGCAAAACACCTGTCAGTGCTTGCTCAGTGTAAGCTTTAACCTTTTCCTCACCAAAACAAGGACTAAGCTGCAGCATCACTGAGACAGCATGGGTGCACATCCAGGGTGCTCCGTATCACCCTTCCAGCTCTAATCAGATGCTGGCCTCTGGGGGATTGAGCATATGAATGTTCGCATCACATGCAGAGGTTATATATATATTAATCTTTAGAAGGTAGATGGGTTTTCATTTGGGCATTTCACCATGTCTGCAGGCCCCCAGGGACCATTTTTAAGAGTTCATAGTTGAAAGCCGCCCAAAAAAATACCCCAGATGATTTTAATCTTATAAATGTATTGTAAATACAGTGTGGGCAGCCAGAGTACCAGCTGTTCTGCATTTTTTTTAGTGCAAACAGTAAGGTAAAGGGCAGTAAATAGTGCAGGAAAACTGGACTCGGTGTGTTGTGTCCCTCACTAGCTGGATAGGGAGAGGTGGCATGGGAAGTGGATGGGCACAGCTGCTCCTGAGGGCCTGTGCCTTCATGTCAAAACAGGTGCTATGTAGCCTCCTTAAATGCTCTAGACTCAACCAACAGCAAACAGCTACCCAGGCCTCTGTTGAAGGTGGATTTTAGGGTTGCTAGGTGACACATCCCCAAAAATGTGGACTTCGAGACAAATCTTTAAAAACTGCTATGTCTGATTTGTGGTCCAAATCTCCTCCTGGATGTGACGAGGATGGAGGTGACATTCTAACTGCTTTCAGCTGCATGTAGGTTTTGCCCCTATTATATAACGACATGAAATACTGCAAAGAGAGTGAAAGTTGTTGCAGCAGACAAAGCTCCAAATGTCAGGAGGACAGGAACAGACCTGTGCACTGCTTAGTATGTATTATGGAAAGCCAGTTCTGGTTACTGTATTCTGTAAAAATAAAAATTAATTTAATTCTTAAATACAAGCACTTTTATCACAGAATCATAGAATCATAGAATGGTTAGGGTTGGAAGGGACCTTAAAGACCATCTAGTTCCATCCACCCTGCTGTGGGCAGGGACACCTTGCAGTAGACCAGGTTGCTCAAAGCCACATCCAGCCTGGCCTTGAAGACAGGTTGTCTTTATGTGAAAGACAACAGGCTCACAGACCATCATAAATCCTGCAGTGAAGGTGAAAAGGAGGAAGCATTTCCTGGCTGCTGCTGCAGCCTGTTCACAGTGTTCTGCAGAACAGCCAACCCTCCCCCCGCTCCCGCTCTCTGCTAGATGAGCTACTGAACTGAGGCCAAGAGTACAGACGCACTATCCATCCCCTCATCTCCTGCCACTGGAGGCCACTCTGCTTCTATGGGGCGATCACAGGAGCAGCAGCTTGGCCTCCTGTCTACTGCCACTACAGCCACCTTCTGCCTCAGCCCCCTTCTCCATGGCTGGCTGTGATTGATTCCCCAAAGATGGAAAATTTCAGGTCAGGGATTTCAGGTTACCTGAAGGGAAGAGAGAAGGCAGGATTAGATATTCTCCTAGCAATGGATCTCCTGCTCAGGACTAGCTTGTTTTCATTTGTGTCCACCTTGGAAAGTGAACCCTCCTAAGAGAATTCAGTTGAATTTAGTCCCTTCTTTTTACCCTCAACAAAAGTGTTTAGCATGTACCAGTCTCTACAGCTAAGCACACTGCTTGCAGGTAAATGTACCTTAGCACAGTCCATGTTACTGCTGGTGCATAAAAAGGAAAGAACCCATCACAACCAGTGCTGGTAGGCAAAAGAGAATCCCCACTTTTTAAGTGAGCACAATGAATAGAAAGACAGTAACTATGGAAACCTGAAGCATCAATTTTAGCCTTCTGAAGCAGGACCTAATTTTAACCAGCTAATTGGATGCTTGAAGTGGTAGTGAAAGAAAAAGGGACACATTTATTTCAGTGCTTTTAGTGTCATCTATTTTAAACATGAATGAATGTGTGCGCTTCACCACTTGGAAAAGATAGCATAGTAATGGATCATGGTCACCTAAGAAATAGTCTTAAAAGATAATTTTTTTTCTTGCTTCATCATCTATGTTTAGGTTACACGCTTCAACCATTCCTCTCGTATATGGCAATCACCCCAGCAGCCCAAACCATTGTAATCTCCAGAAGAGATAACTCCAGTGTGAAGATTTCTGCTTGGATCTTCCTTTCAAAAATGGGCAAAGCTTCAAAGAGTGGAAAATGCAGTGCCTTGTCTATCAGGGGTTGAAGGTGGCTCTGTGCTCTGAACCTCAGAACTGGAACCTGTTCCCTGGCTCCCTCTAGCTCTGATCACAAATAAAGGGATAATTACTGGTATTTTGTGAATGAAAGCTGAAACTGGTCTCTTCTCTACCTGGACCATAAAGGGGAAGAATCGGTACTATTACTGTTTAGTTTGGTTTTGTTATCTTCAAGGAATTTCTTAATTTTAAAAGTAAACTATACCATATGGTTACATACAATTAGTATAGACCTACAGAATCCTTTAGCTGACCTACTTAGACTAGTTTATCACTAAACCTTTGCAAACTTCTCCTCCCCTGAAGGCCAATTAACTAAATATTAATCAATGTCTATTTTGATTCTCATCGATCTGGCTGCCCAGATTTAGCAACCTGCCCTAAAAGAGGTGTGCTACTTCAATACTTTCCACAGGACGGGGCTGTGAAACTAAAAACATCGCAGGCCTCAAAACAGACTTTGGCAGTCACAGCCCTTTTTCCCTTCCACAGTATGTATGTTACATTAGCGGCTTCCTCTCATCTCCTGTTTGGATCACATCCTATTATTATTCCTTTTTACTCATATAGGATGAATAGAGCCGCTGGTATTTCACATCAGTTAACAAGGATTCTTAATTAAATGTGATGAGTAACTGCTAATACAATATGATAAGCCCCCTGGATAAGCACGCTACCTAACTTTTCCATTTTCCAGAATTCTTTAGATATTTTCCGAGAAGAAAATGGAGGTGACTTTGGAAAGACTCCCCAAATCCATCTCCTGCTGCAGAAACAGCTTTGCTCTTTCAAGTACTTGTGAGGTCTGCGCTTGGAGGATTTTTTCTAGGTTGTAGGTAAATCCAGGTATTATGATAATTCAGCGTCAGCTGTGTCTTTAACCTTTTAAAGTAGATTATTTTGGTACTGATGAAATGAACCAAACTGATTACACTGGAAGTGTGGACCTACTGTACCATGGCTCCAAGCCTTCAACCTGTTTGTCCTTCCCTGCAGCTAAATGTGTCACAGATTCACAGAGTGGAAGGGTTTGGAAGGGACCTCTAGACATCACCTAGTCCAACCTCCCTGCCAGAGCAGGATCTCCTAGAGTAGACCACACAGGAAAAAGTCCAGGCGGCTTTTGGGAAGGGGACTCCGCCACCTCTCTGGGCAGCCTGTTCCAGCGCTCTGTCACCCTCACAGTGGGGAAGTATCTCCTCCTCTCTTAACTGAGAGGACAGTACCTACATGAACCATATGATGAAAAGTTTTCATTAGGTTTTCAACTGCTGTGTATCTGAACGTAGTTCTGAAATTAATAGATCTGCATGCAGTACTGCTTTGTCTGGCTGTTAAAAGCCAATTTAAATCTGTTTATGAACATCCTAACTTGTTCAGTGTTTTATACTACTTGGTCACATAAACTAAAATCAAAAACTGCTGGGTGATGTGCTGTAAAGACCATATAATGCCAAACCAAAATAAATGTAACAAAGAGATTACTTGAGGGGGGAATAACAGTTAGGCAATATTAAGGTGTGGTTATCTAAGTATAGATGCTCAAAGTTGGCAATTGCTTGAATGGCACCACATTGCAAGAGCAATTTTAATAAAGTTGCAGATGCCTTTTTTGTCCTGTCTCTAGGACTACACTTTCTTAAATATTCATCAGACGGTAATTATTAAGTCTTAGAGGCTTAACACATACAAAAAGTAGGTAGAGCCATCTCTGTTAATTTTTAGTCACTGTAACTGTTTCAGAATAGAGTCCTCATAATCCCAGTTTAAGAGTTAGTAAATGATCAACTTTATATTTCAATTAATTTGATTTTAATTTTATAGCTCCAGTCATGCTTTAAGTCAAGAATTGATCCCTCAATGGAACAATAGGAGAAATGGCTCAGGTTTGTCCTTCCACCTGAAGTGATGTTTTACGTTATACTCAGGAACTGCTCGTTTGCTAATGAACTCCCTTTCAAGAAAGGCATTGTTCAGACAGCTGTAGTAACATATCAGAAAGTTATTTATATAACATGCCTGCCATTTCATTTATCTGAAGGAAATATTAAAAATGGAGAACTGGCTTGAAATTAACAGGAAGATCAAAACCGGGAAATGAATTATTACACATAAAGTGTAATGGATGTAAAATGGATGTCTGAGAGCAAAGTAAGGAAAATTAACTTCATTTCTATGTTATTGCCTAATGGAGGCTGACTTAGAAAAAAATCCTATCCTAATTAAATCTTAGAAAATGCACATTTCTTATAGCTGTGATTCCTTTAAATGAAAAGGCAGGAAGAAAATAGAGGGCAAACTGTATCTGGATTGATAGCACAGTTATTTTCCTTCCAAGAAACATGTCATAAGCTCAGGTAACTAGGACAAGCTGTCAAAGAATAGAGACATTAGTGTTTATAGAGGCTAAAAGGTGATTTTATTGCTTCTTGAATCCTTCACTTCAAAAAGAATTTTAAATTACCATCTGGTGGGATCCACATGCAGAATATTTTAAAAATATTTTTACACTGAATTAAATTTTAAACTTCTGGGTTCCCCTTGCAACTGTGTGTATATACCTACATGTTAATATACAATTGGTTCATTTGTTTTGAATTTCTGTGCTTGTTGAGAAGGTGACTGACTTCTTATTTCATATATGCTCTACATGTAAGTGCACTTGGAAGGATGCAGAGAGAAACTCCTGACAGCAACAGGGACCACTGCAAAGTGTCAGCCTTACGCACCAACCTGCAATACAGACACTTCTCTGAACTGCGGCTGATGGGAGCTGAGCAAGGCACTTCTTTAGCAGAAAGGAAACTGATGACAGAGGTGTGTGTATAGAGAGGTGTGTGTATAGATACATTCTCTGCATAAATCGTGGCCTGCTAACAGTAGTCCTTGCACACAGGTGGGCGTACATAATGCAAAGACAACGTTTCTTTCAAAACCTGTAGGCCAAATCAGATGCTTACACCTCAGGAACACTTTAAAGATTTATTTTGAATTGAAAGTTGAGATGAGTAAGTGTTTGGAATTCCATCAAAGCCATATGTAACCAGGGCCTTCTGAACCAGTCTTGGTATTTCCCAGGGTGGACCAAGCCCTCTCCCACCCCAAAGAAGACCCCATTTCAGATTCTACTTTCCTCAGTCACACGGCTACCAGGTCGGGTCACGGAGGAAAGGACTTGATACATTATCAACTCTGGGTCTGGAATAGTGGCTTAATGGGTATCATGTTCTGGTCCATTTAATCCCTGCAGACCACTCAAGTTCACAGGGTCCTGATGTGCAGTGCAGTTTACATATCTCAGATCACATGATGATAACAGTATATTCCTGCTATACCAGGGAACACTGTTCTCTCACACGGGGGACCAGATGCCAGGCAAACCAACTCACCCACCAGCTCTCCAGCTGTCTCAGCTGACTGCATTTGGGGTATGAGTTGGCAACAGGAGCAATTCATTGCAAAGGTGTGAGAACAGCATGTGTCAGCAGGGGAGCACAAAGCCGAAAGAGCTTCATCCCCTCTTTCGTAAAGGGTCGCTTTTGTCAGCTATTTCATTATATTTCTTTACTGGAAAAAGGAAAAAAAAAAAAAAAAGGCCACTTGCCTGGACAGCAGCAAGAACAGCTGTTCATTAATCTTGATATGCTCTGTCCCACTAAGCACTAGGTGTAAATGGCTGTAATCCTCATGCTGCTGCACAATCTCCCTATGACCCATGACTGCAGCACTGAACCTCACTTAAATGTATTCCCTGTACACCACACTTGAAGAAGAAATGGCTTCGGGTAGCCAGCAGAAGCAGATCATGACAACAAGGGGAA
>NW_010225494.1:227-34159 GCF_000690775.1 Eurypyga helias | reverse complement strand
ACATGGAATAGCACACACTTCATTCAAGCATACACGCAGCTGCTCAGTGGCTGGGATTTCTGCAGTGACTTAGAGACTGGAGGAAGCGCAGTCAAAGCATATATACTGTGTACCGAGGAGAAAAGACAGCAAAAGGATGCTTTAAAATGCTGTCCTTAGTTCATTCTACTCACCAGAGAGGCGCACAGTTCTGAATTTTATATTAAAAAAAAAAGTGTGTGCATATTTACTGAAACTAGCACTAATATTTAATACCTCTTCCTGTACAAACAGTATAATCATGCATGCAGATCTTCCACAAACATCTATTGACAATTTTTGCATCAGCAATCATCCAATTTGCATCTCGAGTGAAACAATTCACTGAACAGGCAAACAGATTTGTATCTCTGTGGATGAGGAAATGTGCAGGTTGCTTAGAGCTGATGTGTCCCCTTCAAGAGAGGACAAATATTTAGGCTCAATAGCAAATACAGACATGAGCCGTAGAGCCCTGCCTGTGGTATCTGAGAGATAGAAATAGCAGAAATTAATTATGATGGCTTTACTCTTTTGTTGCAGCAGCCAGAGCTTTTTCTTTGGCACATAAATATTTTTTTTTGAGATACAGACACAATTAAAAAAAAAAAAAGTGAGAGGGGAAGCCAACAAAACAACTGCTTATAAACACTGAAAATAATCTGTGAATTGCCCAGCTGCTCTTTTCAGGGCCTCAGATATTCACCAAAGTATACTGAATGGTGACGGATGGAATGATTTTCCCTGTGACTGAAGAATCTGAGATAAATTCATTGATCCAAGGCCACACTAGGACCCAAAGTCACCCATTTGGAACACTACGTCTGCAACTGCACCCAAACCTGCGGAGCTTTAAAGGCAAACCCCACTGGTTTTCCCCTCTCTCTAAATGGCTGAGGAATCAGTTCATACTCCTCCCAGATATCCTTCCCGCTCCTGCCTGCAGCTTTGTTTTAGTGCTTGTCCTCAGAAGCCAAAGTGAATCACCCATTTCCTGCCTCCTAATCCTCAACTATCACAAGCCTAACTGCAGGTTTTCTGCTGCTCCTCCAGGTAATTCTGCTTTGGGCTCAGTAAAAACGCTGCATTAATACAGAAAAAGATGCTGAGCAGGTGACACTGCCACAGTCTAACACACAGAGAACTGAATCAAGCTTATACTCTTGCGGTTGTTGTGTTTTAAACACAATTAAATAATGGAAGAGCATAAACTGCAGCCTGAATTTTCTCCTGTAGCTTTTCCTACCCATGTGGGATTTCTGTGTCTCTGGTCTTTGCACTTTGGGATCATGTCATGCTCATTCAGCCTACCAGTTCTAAGAATATTTGTCACTTAGCTTAAACATCAGTAGTTTTCTGACTGTGTGAGAATCTCAGGTTTCACAGGGGAAAATAATGATTAAAAAAAAAAGTTACTTTTGCCTGCTAATGCACCAGAAAGCAAAAAAAGAGAACTCATTCTTTGTTTTAGAAAAGAAAAAAAATATTTTTTAAAACAATCTCTACCCAAGGCCTAAGTTTTGAGTGTTCGGGGTTGGCAGCATAGCACTGACGCAATGTAATTTCATGGTGAGTTTATCTATCCTATTCTCTACACTCATCACACACATCATAATAACAGGTGTTCTCCCTTACCCGGGCACCTGTGACAAACAGAACGTGCCATGCACGCGCTGCTGCTGCAGAGAAAGGAACTGCCTTCATCAATCTAATTCCAGTCAATGACGAGCTCACATCTGAGAATCACAGGACTAGGTAATCAATAATCATGGTCTGCAAGACAATTATATCTTCTGATGGCTTCTTTCAAAGCTGTGCACTGTTTTCTGCATTCTTTTCCAGCATTCCGGTACTATGCTGCTTCCCTAAAGGCTGTGGACCAACACTGTTATCCTGCATAACTTTATCTGGCACTTGACCTGAATATGTTTCTCCCGATTAGGCAGTGACATTCTCATCTGGAAACTCTGTTTGTACATTCAAAATGTTGTCTCAGCATAAAGGTGTACCCGAGTTATTCTGAAAACCCAGCTGAATGTTTATTAGGATGTAGTGTTTATATCTCAAAAACTTTAGGGATTAGGATGATTCGGAAGCTTTCACCTCCAAATTGCAGAATCTACTCTAATTTACACCTCCCAGCCTATGCATTATGAAGTGATGGGTCTCTGTCAAGTGGCAGGAGGTACGAACCTCCACACTGCAAATAACAATTACACCATCTTTTCCCCCAACTGCCAACCTCAGCAGAGAAATAGGAGAATGACTAACGCATAAATAAGAAATAGCCAGTGGCTACTAGCCTTGATTTTTCCAGGTCAATGATGAAACACAAGCAGGTCTGCAAAGAAAGTAGAAATTTCCAACCAGCACCTCTCTGCAGTGCAGAGGAGATCTCACTTCTGGGTAAAAAAAATTGCCCCCTTTCACAAATACTAAATTTATCTCAGCAACCAAATATTCCCATTACTTTAATCCATGTTATGTATTTTTCATATTTAACATGAGAATTGCACAGTCTCAGACCAAGTTCTGTATAAAAAAAAACCCCTGCAACAGTTGCCTCTTTTCAGAGTGAATAAAGGCCATTCAAAACACAAAGTCCTCAGTCCCTGTGTGAAAGTAAAAGGAATTTGTGCATAGCCCAGAAGGCCACAAACTTGGTATCTGGCAGAGCAGTGTACAGGAATACCTATTCACCGGTTTCAACAGTAATACTCTCAGCAGCTGAGCTGATGACCTTAACTATTAAGCCAACATACAAAGTGAGCAGTTGTGCATCCAAAAGTTAGGACCGAGGATATAAACAACTTCACAGTTCAGCAGCAGCACTGTATATTGAACATTGGCTTGAATAGTGTGCCAGAACTGCTGTAGAAAATTGTATTTATTTGTTCACAAAAATTAATACCATGGAATTTATACAGCTCCACTTTTTACCAGTAATTACTCTGAAGTGCAAAATGGCCAGTTCTCTCATTTTGTGCATTCCACATGATGGCTGCTAGATTTTTGATGGCTCAAATACTGCTCCAGGCCTATATAATCTCAAAATTTAACGAAGTCAAATCTATAATCCCTATGTCTTTAGGAAAAGCCGAGGGAGAGAGGGAGGGGAGAAGAATGAAGAAAAGAATCATCACTCTGATTATGTAGAAAAAACTAAACAAGTAGTTTAACTTTTTTAAATCACATGATCTTTGGATGTTTGACTACTGAGCTCTGTACATGGGACTGATAATAATTAGTTTTCAAGTAACCTCTCAAGTATAATGTTCTGCACAGCTCAAAGGAAAGATTACTGCTGTGAAGCTGAAATGGTAGAGCAAATATTTAATTTCTAATTTCTCCAAGACTCAACCTGTACCTCAAAAGTAGATGCACAACCAGTCAAATGCAATCTTGTCCACTTTTGCCAGAATCCATCAGCATATTACACAAATCCCAGGCAGTAGTATCAAAGACTGTTGAAATGTTTGGGAAAAAAAATACTTTAGCCTTCCAGGCATCGTGTATCATTAAGGGAAGATGTTAACTAGATTGGGCAACATACACAGGCTAAAAATAAAATTAAAAAAAAGATACAGGTAATCAGGAGTATCCAAAAAACACTCACCACAACCCTGCATTTTAGTTCTTCAACAGGAGCAGGTACAGGTAAGAAGATGACTGCCAGCCCATGTAAGGAGACAACAGTCACCTTCTTGAGTAGTACAGAGCCTTACCCTCCACAGAAACCATGGGCTAAACGTGCACTCATTTCCAAGATTCAGAAGAAAACCTGGGGCTCTCCCACAACAGTAACTAGATAATCTGTTAATTTCAGTAGAAACAGAAAACAAGGAGATTTCACAGAAGTCCAGGTCTCACTAGTCTTAGTCTACAACTGCCCCTAGAGCATGAGATGCAGTGATAGTCTACACACTGCATGAACCACAATGGTTCAAAGATGCCATGAGGAAGAGAATGCCAATACAAGGCTGGGGCTCTTGGCCATGAGCATAGCAGTTCATCTCTCCAGGGGGAATGAAAGTCCCTGTTCTTGAAAAAGAATCCCAAACAACAACAAGGCAACTATGGCTTGGGAAGGATAAGGAGCACAAGCTGTGGTTCAAAGAGAACAAAATATAAATACCGTATTTTCTGCTCCCCACTCAGATCTTCTGTCCTCTCTTTCAAGTGAATGGTAAGCATGCTAAAAGCAATATCTCAGTGCATGAAAATAATGCTGATTACCTAAAACTGAGATACAAATGCATGAAAATAACACTGTTACTCCAACAAGGTGGAGGCAAGAGAGAGAAAACTACAGCAAGATATTACACATATGTGGATTACAGGAAACATTTTATGGCCATGTAAGTGGAGAATTCACTGGAGGTAAAGGACCAATGCACAAGGATCTCCTCCGTACTGAGAAAGCATCAGAAAACCTGTAGCTAACACGGTTAATAGCGTAGGAAGGACAGTGGATAGAGGCAAGAACTCTGAATGATAGGGTTTTATATTCTTTCAAGAATCTAAACTTGCTGCATTATTACAAGTCAACAGTTTGAAGGGCTTCCTTGACACTGGCAGGAAAATATAGAATTTCGAAAGGCAGTTGGTGACACTATAAACTGCTTACTTCCTTCCAGTCCTTTTGTCTGGGCTTGTCCATGCAAGCTCTCAGTCTCCTGTGGACTAATGGAAGTTTTAGAAGTTAGCATTATTCAGATTTCTTCAGCCTTATTCATCTTCAGATTGTCTGCCTGGCCAAATTTTCCTGTCCTGGGGCAGGTTTCACCTCACTTAGATATGCTATAAAGCTGAGTCTGCAATGAAAGAGAGATAGTTGGCTACATCCTTCCTACACTCAGTAGAAAGAGGAATTTCTAGGGCATGATTCAGGGATTTTTCTCCAGGCTTCTTTCTTTTCTACTAAAATGGTTAATTTAATGCCATTTCTCTAAATGGGTGCCATTCAGATGTCTTGGAGTTCCTCTATTGTCTGCATATATCAATACTAAAAAAATCTTTCAAGCCCTGATGCCCTTAAGCATTTATTCCCAGAAATACCTACCAAAAGCCAACACAAAGACATCAGCTAGTCTGATGAGTCCTCTCATTCTGTCTGGCAGAACACAACCTTTGCACCAGAGTCAAGAAAGACTGCCTTGGGCAGATCAGTTTGTCCTCAGATGGTGGTATTTTTTTCAGTGAGTGTCAATGCTGATTTTCAGTTTACTTGTAAGCTTTTAAATAATTATTTGGTCGTGGATCTATTTTTCTAAATTTAGTGGATATAACGATTTTTTTTCTTCACAGACTCTGTTCCTTCTACAGTGGTATTAAAACAGCTGACGGCCATCTGCATTTCAGTAGTTTCATGGACTTCACAGCAGATACTGTTTTCACTTCAGCTTTCTCTTAGAAACATATTCTTAGAGGGTGTGAGAAGGGTAGGAGGAAGACAAGTTCTCCTTCCTCTTGTTGTGAATAAGATCATGCAACACTGCAACTGCGTTCAAGGCTTGTATCTGCTACAATGAATTTCCAGTAATAGTGTCTCAGGGATGTTTTCTTCTCAACAGCCTGCAATTGCCCACTAGCCATTGAAAAGTTGTGTTAATACAACACAAGCAGTTGGTCACATTCTCCAATCCAACATTGCTGCTTATCAGTATTGTTGATTAGAGTGCAGCTGGCAGCACAATACATCTGAAATGGAATTGGTCATTGACCAAATCGACTGGCTGCACATATGGCAGCTGACTGCCTGGCAGCTGTTTCTGACTAGTGTATCTACTGAGAATGTCTGGGTCTGCTAAAATCATACCATAGGCCTCACCTTCATTTTAAGTTTCCATATCACCAGATGAATTCTTCTACCTAGCTTTACTTAGGCTGGATGGCTCCAGTATCCAGACAAGAATAAATGTCTTTCCACACCAGTGCCACTGCTTATCCTTCCAAGCACAGGGCAAAGGTTATAGTCTTATCTAAGAACATTGGTCTGTGTATTTTGGCCTCCGTCTACAACACAGATGTCAGCATTTCCAGTGGTCATGATAGGCCACTTGAATAATAGTGAAAAAGGAACTTGGTGAACATAATTCAGCTGGTCTGTTTTAGCTGCCTGCTCTAAGAAGTGACAAACTAAATGTAACATAATTTCTCCTCTAGAAAGAATTTACTTGAGCTCACCCGTTTGTGTGTTCAACTGGGATGCTAGCATTTATACCACAGGCAACTAAAGTTTAACTAAAAACCCACCCTCTGCTTTTTTTCAGATTCTTAGTTTCATACACGTTCACCTGGTACGTTTGTCTTGTGTTCACAACAGTCAAATGTCAATCCATCTCCTAGAGACCTGAGCATTTCTCTGATATGTCTGGGGTTTTTCCCGATTTTTTTTTTTAGTGGCCTGAAAGCCACATTCACCAGTTGTTGCAATGCCTATCCACACCTGAGGCTGCATAAGCATACCATGGAGCAAAAATGGGAGAAATGTTCAGCATTTTTGCAAATTCACTGCAATATGGAGGAGCCATGCATGCCAGGCATAGCCTAAATTATTGTTACAGCACAGCTGCAATCCACCAGTATCTCATCTCTGATTTCAGAAATCAGTGCCTTCAGTGCTGGAATTCTGTGTTCTTTGTGGAGATAACTATTCAATATTCTGCTTCATAAATATACTTTTTAAAAGTAAATACATATATATATAAAACATATCTTATAAGATTTTGTTCTGTCAGGGGATTACCATACTTCTCAACCCCTTTATGAAATGCTTCATTATTCCTGGATAGAATATTGCTTTCATTGTTTATGTTCTCCTCATTCAGATAATTAAAGTCCTTATTTTCCTTTTCTCTTCTATCTGTTACAATCAAGTCCACAGCAAGTTCTTGTTTCCTCTTTCTGACACCTTGTTTTCACAAGGTTGATTCTCTACAAGCACAACAGTCCTTTGTTCTAAAGATGCAGTGCCATGTACCCTACCCGTGGTACCCTAACCCTTTTAGTGCCAGTATTAGTTCTCAGCAGCAGCTAATTGAGTTGAAAATTAAGCCTACACAAGCCTTTTCAGACAGTTCAGCTAACTCTATAGTCAGAAAAGAAACAACAGTTTCGAGAGAGAGCTGGAATGTATGCAAGAAGAAAAAGCAGAACCCCAAATCCTAGACTTAGACTGGTATAAACTGATACAGAACTACACAAAGCCCATCCATTTAGTCCACACAGCCTCCCTGAAATGCAGGCAAGCTCTCTCTGCTACAAGCTTCATTATCTTCCCTGCCAGCTGCTTCCATGTTTCTTGGAATACAAGCTGGTTAAGAGGGGGGAAGTATCCCATTGTCTTAAAGTTGAAAACTAGGTCTTTAAGTAAGCTTGTAACACAGGTAAGACTACAGACATCAGAACAGAGACGAGCTTCCTAGTGCTTCCTCCAAACCCTCTTGTGCAGCCTCTCTCCTCCCTCCATCCCCCACAACCTTGCTTAATCATCACCACAAAAAAAAAGAATAGCAGCAAAAACAGCTCATGACATCGCTGTGCTTTACATCGTAGGGATTTTTATTTTGGTTTCCTAGCAACTCTGCAGGCCAACTTGGCAGTGATTTTGTACTGAGAACTAGTTAACATAGGGTGGTTGCAACTCTTCTCCAAGAGTTACCTTAGACTCTAACTGCCTCTTTCTCTAACACAGAAGTGGAGTGCACTCCAAGGCTGCTTGGAAGATTAGTATGAAGCTGGAAGAAACACCTACGTTTTACTTTTACCTGCATTCCATCCTCTGATGATTTTTCACTTTTCAAGAGGGAACAGTGAGGAGTTCTTAAACTAGTATTTAATTCAAAATAACCAGGGGAAATGAACAAACAGAAAGGAGAATCTGCAGATTAAAGTCAAGTTATCATCAACAATCTCCAGCCAGGGCTGACCTCCCAAGGACCCAGATGCAGTTTCTACAACGTCTGTTACAAACACTTGCCATCTGGGAATAGCAAAAAATGAAATACCAGGGAAAAATAAGGAGGTTAATGGTAAACCTTGATGAAAATTAAGCTTTTAAAATTATATTTTATATATAACTGGAAGTTTCATAAAAATGCATCAAGAAATAAACAATCGTAGCATCAGTATTCACGGCTGGGAATACATTTTCCACTATAAAGCTGGCAGAAATGCTCTGTGCTGCCCATCATGCTGTCTAGACAACATGCCTCAGAAAAGATTGGAAGTTGACCTGCATGGATTCAGTCTGCTATGACCCACTGGACTCCCTGCTAGGGCTGCCAATTAGTTTCAGTTGTGATAGCATTTTCTCTGATGTGGCAAATTGCCAGTGGGGAACTGGATTAGGATCACCAAATTATTTTGCCTGTCACCCCAGAAGTAAGTACTTCTCTTTCCCATTAATAGGACTTCTAGATAGGTCTGGCTGCAGTTGCAAAGTCTGGACACTGAGCTGGATATACTGATTTACAGTGTGGAACAATAGAAAAGTGCTTTCTTCTGTCTCCAAACTTCACTACTGTAAATAGTTTTACTACAGAACAGCACCTGCAGTCTTCAGAGGGGTAAAGGCAGGGATTCAGAGTGGACCACAGCATGCATGGTCCTTGTGAAACTCTATAACCTTCCTTGCCCCACAGGAAATCATATCAATTAAAAGCAAAAGGTGATTTTGATTATGGTGCTTTATTTCTCCCAACTGCAGTGAAGACTGGGAATAACTAAGGCAGATAATCTGACATCAATGTTATTCATTTATTTTAATTCTTCTGTTTCCAGCTACACATGTGGTAGACTGCCATCTACTTAGCATAAATTTGCAGCAAGATAATAATCTACCAAGAACAGGTAATTTTTGCCATGAAGAGATAACATTATGCGTGATAACTAGAGAGAACAAATCCTTCAGAAACCTAATGAGTGGCGTGGTGCTGGCACACTCCTCTTACCACACTCCTGCTGATGGTCTATGCATGCCGCAGTTGCTGGTTAATTCTTTAGGCCAGCTTATTCTCTGTCTGTGACTGAATACATTTGACTCCAGGCATTTGGAAAGGACACAGCTTACCATGACAGTGTGTCTGCTTATGCATTCTAAGATGACAATGGGAGCAGTTTGAAATGGTATGCTGAGCACTGAAGACAAAGTATTCAGTTAACTGTAGTTATTAATTATGGACACTCAAACACCACTATAGGCATGCAAGTTGATTTACCACTAAAATGACAGCCTCTTGCTCCTGGGAACATACAGGATCATGGAAACGTAATACAGCAAGAGATAGTGAAAAACTGAGAGCAGGAGGGAGGAGAATGTAATTTGCAACTGCAGATTCTGAGATGATTATAATGTGAACGTTTCTTGGTGATGAAAAATCCAGTTTGAATTTTGTGTCTTAAAAGCAATGTTTTAAGGTCTGCAAACAGTGTTTGAAGGAAACCTGGGGGAGCAATTCTTCATTCTGCATTTTTCAGAATTATCATAGTATTTTTAATACAGGTTTTGCTATTTTTCACTCACTGCCTTTGTTCAAAACTCCTATGATTTTGTTCTGCGTCTTACAACATTCTGTTCTTCCTTTAAGCTCAGCTACCATAGTCAAGTGATTATGTGCAACAAAAATATCAGAAAATTGAATCAAGACAACTAAAGAAGGTTCAGGACTTTCCTGATTGTTTTTGAGCTCAGTCTATGGTTTCTTCATTTCAAAGTGCTTCCCAATCTATTAAAAATCTGAATGTAAAAGAACTTGCTGAAATCACTTGAAGACCAGAGTTTGCCACTTGGAAATAACTAGATATTTCTTCTTCAAGGTTTGAACAACCTAGCTAGAATAAACAACCCATAGGACCAGGCACTAGGCCAAGTACTTCTGATTACAGGATAAGAAGGTATAATGTGAGGCAAAATCCCTTGGCCATCTCTAGTAACCACAGGGACAAATGCAGAGAGGGAAGGGCAGAGGATCTCTCTTAGAATCATAGAATAGTTTGGGTTGGAAGGGACCTTAAAGACCATCTGGTTCCAACCCCCCTGCCATGGGCAAGGACACCTTCCACTAGGCCAGGTTGCTCCAAGCCTCATGCAGCCTGGCCTTGGACACTTCCAGGGATGGGGCATCCACAGCTTCTCTGGGCAACCTGTTCCACTGTTTCACCACCCTCTCCAGGAAGAACTTCTTCCTGATATCTAATCTAAACCTCCCCACTTTCCATTTAAACCCATTACCCCTTGTCCTGTCACAACAGGCCCTTGTAACAAGTCCCCCCCAGCTTCCTTGTAGCCCCTTCAGGTCCTGGAAGGTGCTATAAGGTCTCCCCAGAGCTTTCTCTTCTCCAGGCTGAAGACCCCCAACTCTCTCAGCCTGTCCCCATGGCAGAGGGGCTCCAGCCCTCTGATCATCTTCTTGGCCTCCTCTGGACTCGCTCCAACCAGTCTATATCCTTCTGATGTTGTGGGTTCCACAGCTGGACGCAGCACTCCAGGTGGGGTCTCACAAGAGCAGAGGGGGAGAATCACCTCCTTCGACCTCTTGCCATTAATCGTCCAAGTGAACCTAAGAAGATTAACTGCACAATTAGCTATTTAATCACAGCCACTCTCAAACCAGGCAGCAGCCCATCTTGTGTGTGCTTCAGCATTATATGCCTGAGATCCGACCTTTACATGGAGATTGATCTCCCTTTGCAGCCCCTCAAATCCCACCCCACTCTATGCAACAGGAGAGTCGACACACATCCCAAGAGAGCCTGTGAATCTGTCAGCACAGGGTTTGCTTGCCAATCAAAAAATCCTACTTGCTTTTTCAACAGCTTTTTTTCTTAACAGTCAAAAAACAAGTTGTGGGAGGCAGGAACAAGACAGAACTGGGCCTAGTAGCAAACTCGATCAAATTAAAAGCAATTTAACTTCATCATGTTTAAACCACTACCAATGAATTCTATTTCTAGCTCCAGCCTGCTTGATAGCATTTGTTGTGGGATGAACTGCTGCTAACTGTTTTGCTCTGGTTGCCTTTTGATATTTGATCCTGGTGCTGCATGCTGAGCTGGGGCGTACAGGCTGTGCACAAGGTCTCCTAGGCTGCACCCAATCTCTGCTGCCTTCTCTGAACCTGTCCTATCTACCCGTGCAAGTAAAAGCAGTAGAGTTTTTCTCAACATAAACGCAGAAACAATTTCTACAAGACTACAGAGGGTTTGTGAGGGTTTTTTTCATCCTAATCAACTAATTTATTTTGCAATCTGTGTGTTCATGCTAAGGGGATGCTTTTAGGGATGCGTGACTGTAATTATACAAGACAAGAGCCGAGAAGCCACACTTGATCATTCCCTCCACAGTCAGAGCCTTCATTTTCTGAGAATTAAATCCCCATAATGAAGGAGTGTCTTTGCATGCTGCTATTACTGTTTTACATCTCTCATTACACTCTCTGAGTGCACACAAGTAATGACCTCATGAGTTCAGAGTTTAGCTCTCAGAGTAAATTCAGCATCTCCACGTTACATAAATAGTCAGAACGTGTGCTGGAAAATAGGCACAGTGAGTAAGGTTTTCTCTGCTTTGTGCAGCCCAATTCTATTCTGGCAGTCCCACCAAAGCAAGGATATGGCAAAGAGATCAAAGGGTGTAAAAGAGAAACAATGGCCAAGGGGAATGTGAAGCACCTTCTGTTTGTCTCTGTAAAAGCTGGGCTTGTGAGCTGCTGAGGGGGCTGACATTGCAGGCAAAGGGTCTGTAAGCACCGCAAAGAAACATGAAGGCTGAAACAACCACAAAGCCCTGACCTAATGGGTTCTTGATGGCTCAGCAGGCTGGAGAGCAGGGAAGGACACCCCAAAACAGGCTTACAGCTCTGGGATTCTTTACTCAGCCCTGCTGCAGTGAGAACATTTGGGGTCAGGTGGATGCTGATTATCTTCAGCATCACCAAAGAGCACTCTGTGATAAGAATAATTTTAACTTTTCTGCACCTTGGTTTTGTTTCTTTCAAAACCAGGATAATGATCATGTCCTTTCCCTTGTGTTCCAAGACTTCATCCACCCTGCTCATGTTAAGTGCTAAGTTCCCTAAGGCAAAGCTTGTCTTTTGTTATTAGTATGGTCTTTGTGTAGTTCCACCTGACCTGAGAGGCACTGCCACACTGTGACATTAATAACAGACACAGAAGGAATGCCTGGCTACAAAAATAAACACATGAAAAATACATTCATGACCCTTGTGTACAGCAAAGTGCTGCACACAGGCAGACATCCATTAAGGGAAGATGAAATATCACAGTGCAGTCTGCACTCCTTCAGCCTTTTTTCTCCTTCCATTGCTTGCAATATAAATACATTCCAGATCAAAATTTCTTAGAATTGTTTAGAAACTTTCTGATTTTATCCACTCATTGTCTATTGCACAGTGAATTGCATATTGCAAAAGATAACAGGGTTGAAATTCCTCTGAGATTACGAATATGATAGGTTGTTTTAACATTTACTTGAGCATATTTTCTTAAAAAAAATCTAAAAATAATGAAATTAAGAATAATTTAAACAAATAAAAACATAAACAAAACCCTAACTCAAACAAACCAAAAACCCGACAGACCAAAATACACACACAAAAGGGAGGCACAACAGGGAAAAAATAAAGCGGCTGTAACCTCATGTGGAAACAATTTGATTACCATCAATTCCCCAAAGTACTGACCAGATGAACACTTGTTTAGCTTATAAGTTCTGACAAGATCACAACCCAAGGTAGTACAGATGCAAGTGAGTGATTTTTCTATTTATTTACTGAAACCCCGAGAAAATCATAGAGATATGATAAAGGAGAATCAAAATCCATATCTTTTGCATAGCTTCAGAATATTACAAGTATGCAAGCAAGATGAACTCCTTGGTATTGTTACCAAGATCACAAAGAACCACATGGCTAGACCAATGGACAAGTGAAAAAGTTACTGAAATTTGAAAACTGGACTTTATTTTAATTACGAAATAATTTCCTATGGCTGTCTAGGAATTAATCACATCATCTGGCAGATCTACTTTTTTGTAAGAAGTGGTGTTGTTCTCTCCCTGCCGTTTTGCTCAGTTACAGCATTATTTGGGGTGTGACTAACTTCTGGAAAGTAGGTTAATCAGGCAAACCTGATAAACTAGCTGGACGCTTTGGTGTTTGATTCAAAAGAGTTAACAAACTATTGGACACTACAGACCTAACAAAGTTAACTACAAACAAAATCAGATACTTTTCAAGAGCTGCTAGTTTGTTCTTAAAACAGAGTAGAGTTAGTAACAGCTATCAAAGGAGAAACATTTTTTGGGTGCAACTGTAACTTCTATTTTGAGATTTTTTGGGAAAGATGAGTTAAGCAGCTAGGCTGTTTATGCAAAATCTCTTATTTTATTACTCCTTAAAATGACAAAGTCTTGAGCTTCTGCAGTTTTTGTCCACAGTTTAGGAACACCTGCTGCATATTACTCAGTCACAGAAAACCACTAGCCTTTTGCTCCAGTTACTCTTATTTTTTCATGGGTTTTAGAAATTTTCAGGTTTCCTGAGTTATCAGTATCTCAGCTGGAGCTATCAATCTTACATGAACCTTCAAGAAAACTACATTGGAACAGTCAACCCCTTTGGAGATCAGAAGCCAGACACCGTCATCTCCACTTTCGCAAATTCAGCAACTGGCTCCAGTCAGGGACAAATGTGACCCTAATCTAAATGGAAGGGCTGCACATGTACAGGGACTTGACTAAATGACAAAATGCACAAATACATTCTGCATTGCCTGGGGTTAATGAGAAAGGTTAATTCCTCTCACAAATCTTTGCAGAAGGTGAAATCAAGAATTCTCCCCAGTATATGAAGACATAAACTCTTTGAAGACCATTCTCTTTCACAGTCAAAATGAAAACAAAAACTTAAATATATCAAGACAAAGAAAACA
The DNA here is from genome assembly GCF_000690775.1 of Eurypyga helias. Taxonomy (NCBI): domain Eukaryota; kingdom Metazoa; phylum Chordata; class Aves; order Eurypygiformes; family Eurypygidae; genus Eurypyga; species Eurypyga helias. The sequence continues at coordinate 20,188 of NW_010225494.1, read as the reverse complement.
CGTAACTTTGCAGTTTCCAGCATTAGCCTTTTTAAAATTCTGATGAGTCCTTTTTTTTTTTCCCCTTATACTGAGTCTTCAAGGACTAAAGTATCACACTATTAAACCTCTCATCCATGTAATTTAATTTACTTGGTACACTCCACTGAAAAATAATGGACCCCATGATAAAGATCACAAATGCTATTTCAGGTCAGTCATGGGTGCTTTTTTTGAGCTACGAGGAAAATAACAAAATAACAGAAGGTAAATTTAACAGTAGACAAATCATGACTGCAGTTTCTATATAATATAATCTATCTTCCCCTCCTTTCTTTGTCCACACAGATGAACAGAAATATAAATTAACTTATTCATTTACCTAGCCCCCGCTGCAAATACTCAAAGTCCAAAATGCTGGTTCAACTACAGTTTGCATGTGGTGAAGCAGATGAGTTGCTGGTCAGAAGAGTCATCAACTTTTAAAAAATAATAAGCAGTTTGTTGAGCTGCATCTGTCATAAAAATATTTATATTTTTTACTGGTTTTAAAAGATCTTTCTGATCTCAAAATGCTTTTCTTCAGCTCAAGCAGCATCTGAAATTCTCAGCCCTCTCCAGCTTCCATCAGGCTGTCAGAAATGAGAAACATTTATCACAGAAAACTCTTAGTTCAGAATGAAATACTGAAAAGGGGACGTGTGGCCAAGCCAGTGATCTACATTTCAGCATTCCTGGAATTAATACAGTGGAGAGATACCGTGGACAGAGGAGCAGAAAGAGACCGGAGTCGTTAGATGAAAGGAATAGAAAGGAATAAACAAGTTCGAAGACAAATAGGGAAGAGAGAGGTGCATAATTGGCAAAACAGGTAGGTAGCAGGAAAGAGGTGAAAATGGAGGAAACAGAAGTGGAAAGCAAAAGAGCAAGAATATAAACGGAGTATCCTGGGAATAAAGTGTACAGGGAGTCAGGGTAAGACTGAGGACTGTGCATCAGGTCTCAGCAACTAGGTGGAATTAACTTGAGAATTCCATGACCAAGGTTAAATCATGAGATGAAAGAAAGGGATTTAGCCTTATATGGTCCTAGCAGATTATTTCTATTTCAGTACAGTGTCATTGCTCTGCATCTACATGAGAAAGCTGGCATGATTTCCTTCTCTAGATTCTACTGAGATGGTAGAGACACTGCAGCTTTAACTAATGATTTTAGCATGCTTTATGGGGAGGATATTTTCCATGGTTACAAGAGGCTGTGAACCAAATCTCTATGATGTTTTACTATGTAGGCACAGGAACAAGTTAAACTGCTTATGACTTTCATTTTGGGGATTTATTATGTCACTGATTTCAAGACTACATTTTCACAACATACATTAATAACTTGGCTGTCCTGTACTTTCTCTATTTCCTCCTTTTAAAATATTGCCTATATTATCACAGTGGTTCTTAGTCCACCTAGGTATGGTTCTTAGATCTGGTATTTTGATATGTAGGTATTTTTAGTTTTGAAAGTTGGAACTATGAAATTTCATAGAAAATTAGTTAATTTAAATAAGTATAAAGGATACAGATGTGCAGAGCTGCATTTTCTAGTGCTTTCCATTTTAAACAGTTGCAACATTCTGCAACAAACCAAGATACCAGTTTTGCATTCTGGGTTGCTAATTAGTTATTGTCTTTTACAGCTTAATGAATGAACTGCTAAAGCTAAGACAGACCAGTGTTCTGACTTTATTTGTAAATTAACCTTTAACAGTCTCAAAGCAGCAGCACTTTTGGCCCCTGCACATTCTTTGCAGTGACCGCTTGAGGAGTCTTAATTAGCCCCTTTGTCTGTAGATAAGGAAGGTCATTTGAAGAAGGTGAATAGAAACTCACTGACATTTAAGAAGAAATTGTTCTCCATTTTCAAGTACAGCATAAAGATATATCATATGAAATATGTTGTACCTCAGGTCCTATAGCACTCAGTTTTTTCTTGGGCTCTTTCTCTTTAAACTGAATTTTTAGAAAAATACCTCAGAAGCTAAGAGCCTTGTGACAGCCTTGTGGTCCCCTGTGAGCTTTTACTGGAGCGTTCTGCCTGTTTTAAGAACAGTGTCTGTGAGAGAGTCAAACTTTAAAAAAAAAATAAATCATTCATTCCCTTCTGTGCTGATGTTAAATGGACTCAAAGATGCACAGAGATCAAACGATTATTCCATGAAAAGAACAACTAACTTCAGCGTGGCTTTCTGTCCCTCATCACAAGCTATTACCCAATCTTGGTATGCCAATTGCCTTTCCGGTAACCTATGCTCAGTAGTCACTTAAGAGTGCCACTCCCTGTGCTATCTGCCTCCTGTAGACCTTTTAGAATCCTTCTCCAACTGTTTCCCTCTACCAGATCCTCTGTGTTCACCTTCCTCTCCCAAGGTGTTTCCTGCTGTCCCCTTCACGACTTCTGCGCAGACCTCTCCCACTTACACTAATGCTCCATCTCTCACCTGGGCCCTTCTCATACTGTTCCATTAGAAGGAAATGTCTCCTTCTGACAGAATGTTCTTATTCAAGTAGGATCTACTTGCTGACATACAAATTAGTCTGTATACCACAATTTACACTGGATAATTATAATATTTTCTTCTTTTATCAAGGCATACTTGGACATTTTTATAAAAACCCATGCAAGCATCCCCTTTCACTTTCTTCACAACTTTCCCACAGACATTCCATTCATAACATTCTGCCCCAAACAAGCAGTACAAAACTTACTAGGAAGACTGACTTTACTTTTCAGATAATTTTGCTTATTTGCCATATTTATAGTTGCTTCTCATTTATTTTTCAGTATTCTACACTTCTTCTACAGCCCATTCCCCATCTGTGGGCCTCTTCTGTATTATAGCTGACTGAAGTAGGAATCATCCTCCAGAGCAACATAAATCTATTCCAGAGCAACTGTAGTTCCCAGCATAAAACCCAAGAATCTCTACAGCCTTTCAGGACAGGCTGCATGTATATGGGCATGGAATATCCCTAGCTAGCTTGGCATGCATAAAAAGGTCACAGTTAGGCTGGAGGTACTGAATAAGAGAGGAAAGCTGTGAGAGACACAAACTTCAGAGGACAGATGTTGAGTCAGGCTTGGGGTGATGGGAAACAGGGAGCTATATACATCTTTGTAAAAATATTTCATGTATATACACAAACATATATATATATATAATATATATACACATACATGCGTAGCCCATATAGTCCTTTTCAGGTCTAGAGTTGATCTCTGGGTTTCTCGGTTATAATGTTCCCTGTCTTTTCAAGTAGCTATGAAACCCACAGCTAACCTGTCTCTCCTACTTATTTTTCTTAAGAAATAGCAGCCAATATTACTACTGCTGTTTACTTGGCCAGTTCAAGGGATAAACATATGCACCATGAATGTCAAGTGTGGAGGACTGCCCATGTTGAGGTCAGCAGATTCTCACATGATATAATTGCTTTTTTCTAAGTGTGCTTTAAAAACCAAGGCCACCACCTGTCTGCCCAGCTAATTACCTGGGAAACGAAAACAAAAATGACACATATACTTAGGAGAATGTTACCACTGCAAAATGAGAAGCATAAAATGAGTGTATTTTAGGATTGCATTTGCCTATGCAACCTTAATTCAGTCCCTTGTGCATATTCATAAGGCTAGACACTGAAAGCCTAGCTTCCTTGAAGTCAGTGGGCTTTATGCCATGGACTTCAGAGATGCCAGTATTTCACCTGGTCTTCGCCTACATGCTTCCAAATTTCAGATGCAGATCCTTTTCATGGGTCCTTTGCTCTTTTGTTTAGGGTTGTCTGAATGGAAGTATATTTTTTCCCTCTATAAATGTGGTGTGTGGCCAAGTGCCTTATTTACTGCACACATATAAAGCCTACATTGAAACAAGGATTTAAAATTCCTCATGGCTGTTTTTCATTGCAACACCTTATCATTCTCCTGAGTCTTATATATGCTATGAATGTATCTTTAGACTGCTTTGTGAAGCACTTGCATTACCAGTTCTGTTTTGTAGACTGGGACTTAGAGCACAGAGAGGTAAGTACACACAGATTTGCTTAATGCCCACTAATTTATTCTGAAATCTTCTGTGCTGTATGTCCAGAGCAAAGTTTCTATTATGAGCTCCCACCCCTTCTGCAAATCAAGCTCCAGTTATTTCAAGTTAGGCATCCAGAAAATAAAGTTCATTCGGATTAGTGGTCACCTATAGAAATCTGATACCATTGCCAAATCTGTTGAAGGACATTGAGCAGAAACCAGAAATCTATCTGCATTTCCAGGACTCCCTATATAGCACGTGAAGGACAAATGAGATGCCCTAGAGAGCTAAACCCAAGGTTATTCTCTTCCCAGTGGGAGTTGAGCCTTCTTGTCCCAACTCACTTGGAAGTATCCTGACTACAAATGTATAAACTGTTAGACTGGTGCATAAGAAAATGCAAAGACAATTAAAAAATGCCAGATTGAGATTCACTGTCCCCTACACGGGTGAAATACACAATAAAGCCAATAGGAGTGTTGTCAGTCAGATAAGGACCAGATTTTGCTTGGGCAACACATATTTGCTGAAACATCATGTGATGTTTGAGTACAAGTATGCATTAGGAATTAAGAATTTACTGATTTAACACTTGACTTGTTCAACCTTCTTAAAGTGTTCCTATGACATCATCTTTCAATGCTCGCATTAATAAACTCTTTGAATCTGTCTATATGAGGCATCTTATCCGCAGCTTTTGTGGATTGTTAAACTAAATGAATGGTTTAGTGACAAATGGATTGTGATAATCAATTGACTAGAACAACTGCATGGAGAATGTGTCCACAGAACAGGTCTGGAAGTGGTTTCTAGTCAACAGAAGTCGAGACCTACAGCTGTCACAGTATGTTGATGATAGCAGAGATAACAAATGACTTATCTAGGAGTTTATCTGGACACAGATGCACTCCATTCGTATGCAAATGCTATGTCAGGAGCAAATGCATCTGTTGACTCAATCGACTGCAATTGACTGTAATGGGTTGAATCTCTTCTGAAAAGCATCAGTTGTGTATGTTAACCTGATGGAAAGTATTACAGGTCTGGAAGCCAAGCCAGAAAAAGAAAGCAGCATTGAAAGAGATATTTGTGGGAAACTGCAGATAGGATTCTAAAACAGTGGTAATAAATTGCTGAAAATATGATGCATGATGATGTACTTAAGCTATGAGAATTAACACAATCATTAATTCTAACTGAGATTTCCCTGTGTTTTCTATTATGGACCAGGGATATCTGTAGCTTTTGCTTACAAAGAGTGGAGAATAATATTACTTGAAAGCCACTAAAAAAATAGCTAATTCATCTTACGTCAGGGTCATTAATCCTCGGGAGTACACAGAAAAGAAACAAATGAGTATTCATTGTGCAAAATGAATAAAAAATATTCATTTACGAGGAACTTGATTCACAAAAGTCAGCTTTAAAGGCAGCTGTAACTAGTGTGGACATTCTGTAATGCAATTTTAATTAGTCACATTTTCCTGTATAGCAGAAAAATTTCCTCTTCCTGAAGGCATTTCTTATAACCTGTTTGAATACACTCAGGGCCTCCTGCCAGCTTCTCCTCTCACTGGGCCTTACAGCTTTCTCCACCCTACATAACCACTAACATACAGAGTAGCGTGTGTGACAGCGATGCATTCATTGCACAATGGCCTCATGGGAAAGAGCAGTAAGAGCCAAGGGTTAGTGCCAGTCCTCAAAGAAAGAGGTGTTCAGATTCCCAAAGTGAGTCTAAAATGATAAGACTCAAAAAGAATAGCAGGGAGGAGTCCAGATTGTGGAACAGGGCTCTGGGACCCACATGCCAATGGACCTCCTCAGAAGACAGGACTGTCCTACTTTTGCATTTACATTCAGGTACTTAAAAATCTGCATTACAAACAAGCAAACATCTGGGTGAATATTTACAACCATACTGAACTTGGTATAAAGTAATACACTAAGTGCTGCTCAGTGCAGCTGAAAGCCTGAGGGAGCTTCCTGTAAAGGTTAGTGTGTACTTGTGGTGACATTTTCAAATGCAAGCTCAACAGCTACACACCCTTCATGACATGCACAAGCTGTGTCTTCCTGCAAAGCCTGCAACAGAAGGAAGAGCACGCAAAAACCAAGTAATTATAGTCTAGGGGCCCATTAGATAGTATATTAATTTCCAGATCTGTTTCTGCAGACAGCCATTCTGTTAACACCAGTGTAGTTCTTGCTGGGCACCACTAATTCATGGACACGTTGTAACCGTGATTGCAAATTCTGAAGCTGCTCCTTAGCCCTCTATCCAGATAAAATTCCCACTTAAGCCAAGGGAAAGTTTTGCACCAAAAAGTAACTAAATAAAGCAGCTCTCTCATCTTTTCTGCTGGAGAGCCCATTTCTTGGTCTTTGACTTGCCTCTGTGATATGAGCGTCACTCCTCATTTGAATTTCTGGAGGACTCGCAGTGCTCACAGAGCTGTCATACAAGGCTCAGCCCTACACAGGGCATCCATTAAGTTGACAGCTTAGACTGGACGACTGAAAATGCTGATCACACCAGTGACTGACTGCTCCACTACATCTCTATATTATTTCTGCTCCACCAGAAAAAGTGAGAATATTTTATTGCCTGCAATGCAAAATATACAGGTGCTTTTTCTTAACTGAATGGGGACCTTTTGCCAGTTCGTATTGACTGCTGTGAAGTCATCAGTCAGTGAGGAAGTGAAGCTACATTCTAGAATGTATTTTTGGGAGTTTATTTTGACAAGGAAAAAACAGTTTAGATTTCATCATCGCATGAATGAAAATAGCTAGTAAAAAAAATAGGTCGGATTTCACCACAGAAAATGAGAGACACTCAAAGAGACTTACTGGGTTTGTAAAAATAACAAAGGGACACCTGATAAGCTCCTACCCCAGCTCTTTTGAAATGCAGGGCAAATCACCTCTACACGCAAGCATGGGCTTTTTGAGTCTGAATACACAGACCAGAACTGAAGCCCTTTCATTACACAAACCAATAATCTCCAAAGTAGAGTGAAAGCTGGGATGGAGGACTCACTCTCCTGTGTTCATCTAGACTGAATAAAGAGAAAGATGTGGTTTATGCTTTACTATTCCATGCTATTTAGATTCCATAGATAAATTTACAAGGACTTCACTCAGAAACACGAAACAGAAGAAAAACTAAGACAGAAGCATTAGGAAGTCTACTTGAGTTAACATTCATTCCTCAAACACGTTCTGGATTTTCACACCCAACCTTACCTGGAGTAGCACTGGAGACTGTTGGCCACTGCTGATCAGGCCCTCCTGGTCCTCCGCGTAGGACTCCTGCCTCCTCCATATGCACAGCACTGAATAAGCATATATCATAGTTAGATTACATAGTTCCCCTCTGCCCTGGGCTTTTATAACATTCCCCTTTCTTGCGACTTTTCAAAGGTTGTAACTGTTCATTGCTCTGCAACTACTACTCGAATATTGCATGCTGCTAGCAAATTCTGCTGGACCATTGAAGAACTAGCTATTTTGACTTGCAAAACTTATCTTTGATTATTTACTAGAACACAGTTGTGGCATAATTTATAGAACAAACATACCTTTAAGACACTACAGTCACCAACAAGGAAGTTACACACCTTCTTTGCTATTACAATGTATCAACATTAAAGCAAATAATAAAAAGTTCGTGGATTTAGTTTGTGAGCACTTGGCCTTGAAAGCACAAATTTGGGTATTAGCCAGCACCTTACATGGAAGGAAAAGAAAAAAATCTGCTACTTTTCACGCAAACTAGGCATTTATTTATTTGTTTCTCTAATTCCTTAGAAAAACAAGATTCTGTGACTGTGTCCCTGTCTCTGTTCATCTGCCTCTCAGTTCTCTTCCACACTCCCAGCTGAATAATGGGCAGTTTCAACCAAATGTGGCAGATGTCAAGGGTTCTACAGACAGAGACCAACTTTCTACAGGTTTTAGGAAAAATCAGCATCTTATGAAATTCATCAGTTGTGCAATTTTCAAAAGCTCAGATTCTGAGATTTCAGGTAAGTATGGGGGCTGCTTATGTGAGAAAACAGAGGACGGCATACAATTTCTCATGCTTGTGGGATGAATTGCTTTAAATGAACTCTGACTTTTCATTTCTTATTCAAGTAACTTCAGGCAAGATCTTGAACTGTGTATAGAAAGGAATGTGGTTCCACAGGATTATGCTGGCAACACACAAGAGCACACCTGACTGAAAACTGGTAGATAAAATGCTCTTGTAAGCAGGAGAATTCCTGCTTCAGGATCCTGCTCCCCAGACTGTTTATTCATTTTGCAGTAAGCAGTCAGCGATTAAAAAACCAAACCAAAACCACAGCAGGAACATAAAAGACAACCCATTTTGCCCAACAGGCCACAGAATCAAGCTTGCTCTTTCTTTCTTTCCTTCTGGTCCTCAGGTCCTCTCCAGCCCAGAGTCAGCTGGAGAGGTACAGTGTCCTCAACCCATGAAGCACAGCATCTGGGAAGGACAGCCTGAATCTGAGTTTTGGATTTAAACCTTAGGAATACTCTTCAGCCATGTGGATAATGGATAAAAGGTGATGACTACAGTCTCATTGCACCAACAACTTTGAGAAAACCATACTGTCCTGCACTTTGTAGTGTCACTAGGAACTACCACAACCTTATAATTGCATGTAAATCTGTAAGGTAGTCTTATTAATCGTGTCAAATTACACTTGAATATATAATGAGTTTTCTAATCTGCTCAGGAAGGGAGAGCAAAGATATTTTATTTAGCCTCTACAAAACCACTTGATTAGAATTCTTCTTTTCCGGGTGTACTGAGTAGCAAATTATAACAGAGACTGTTTGCAAGGACTTTCAAAGATGTCTAAAGATATTTGGACAGAGCGCCCCTTTTCCTTCTTTTAAAATCCATCTCATATCTTCCAAATGTCCTTTAAACTGTGTTAATCATCTTGATTGCACCATGTGGTTAATAAACCGACTGCAGGAGCAGCGTAATTTATGATAGAGACAGAAGATGGAAAACACATTGATGCTGCAGTCTATTTAAACATATCAGCACATGTCATTACAGGGAGCTTTAAAGTAAACATAGAGAGTATAATCTCAGTTAAATAATTCAATAATTAGAGTAATTATGCCTTGACAGTCAACGTATGCAAAGGCAGGAGGTAAACACAAAAAAAGCACAGATCTACGGTAGTACAATAACAGCATGAGATGCAATCAGAATGAATCTGTAACACTTGGAGATTGGAAGGGACAGCAGCAGAACTCACATGCTTTCCACCTCAGCATACAGATATCAGTCTAGGGCATCAGAAGAGCCAGCCAGCTTTGTCCTTTTCACAGAGGACAACGACAGACTTCCCCTTCATGTGGGGAAACACCATACCTACCTTTGCATTCCTGCCCTTAGGGATGCAGAGTAGCGCCAGTCAGGATTGGGGTGCTTTGGCTGTAGAAACAAAAGCCCAGGATAACGTTGTTAATGTATGTTAAAGGTGCATATGCATCTGGCTAACTTTGTCAGAAGAGCCTATATGGAGCTAATCAATTTTTGTGAAACTGAGGAACTGCCAAATCCTTCTACAAATCTGAAGAAACTTTCAAATGGATGCACAGAGACTGTCTCTGGAACAAAGAAACTTGTTTGCATGCCAAGGTCTTTGGCTAGAGATGATCTGTGTGGAATGACATTTAATGCTGGAAACTGCTGGACAGTTATTTCTACATTCACCAACATTCTGGGCATAGGAAAAAAAACCCCACATCATAAATCCATAATGCACAGTGTTTGTTTACCTGATCAGCTGAGGAAACTCGAGCTCCTGCTCTGAACAGCATCTGCCTGAGGACATATAAAATACAGCCCCCCTATGAAGGGGACATGTGGGGCAGACTGTTTGCTGTGAGGTTTCTGCTGGTTTAGTGCACTGCAGAGGGCTGCACTTGATTTTATCAGATTTGCAGACTGCAGCAAGTCTTTTATCAAAGGCAGACGCATTCTTCCATAATATCAAGAATTGCTACATTCTCCATATTCATGAGAGGGCCTAAGGGATGGAAGGGGAAAATAGCCTGCAATACCCTTTGACCAACAAACCTCAGCATATGCTGATCTGCTGCACAATGACTTGCTAAATAAGGAGATAATTAAGAATTCTCTGATGATCAAAAATTGCTCCAGAAAAATCTCTTTTGCATTGTCAGGGGACCATCACAATAATTTTCAACTACAGCCAGTGAATGCAAGCTCCGGTCCTTTAAAATTAAACCCTAAGCACATAACAAAGTTATCTCTCAGGATTCTCAAGACATTATTCTGAAGGTGATACTGCAGCCAGTGCTTAACTTCAGACACTGGAATTCTAAGAGAGAACTTACGTCCAGAAACATAATGGACTACACTCATTCCTGGTGTTCCTTGTACAGTGCCAAACACACAAATAATATATGACAGTAATGGTTTAATCATCTTCAACCTATTGGAGGCAGATCAGAAACGAATTTTGTCCCATTACTTGAAAGAGAAAAAGAGTGTTGAATGCTCTGAATTATTCACAGCCAACTCTGTCTTTCCTCTTGAGGCCTGGGGTATGCTTTTCCCTGGATCAATAGACTTTATTCAAATAAAAATGGAGCAATTACAACTTACACTCTAACTCTATCACCATATTTCCCAGGTCCTGCATCACTCAAGAGTGAGATGCTCTTGGATGATGCACATCCTAGTATTCTTTATGGTCTGAGTTACACAAAAGGGAGGGGGCTGCTATTTGCAACCACACATTAAACATCTGTGCTAGCAATTTCCTTCCCATTTAGCTCCCTGTTTTCTGGCACGCTCAGGTTCTGCTGAGTTTAGCAGAAAGTGGCTTGAGAAGGAGCACATTATGCGTGGTTCCAGTATTCTCTGATTCATTCCATTTTGGCCCCAGTCCCAGGGATGTCGATGCAACTTTAAAGTCAACCATGTAGTAAAAGTCAATGCAAGCGAATAGGTAATAATACACACTGGTCATATCCTCTCCTGAGTTTGCCTTTCTTCATGTATGAAGGGTGCTGACACCAGACAATTTGGCTTTTGCTCTGATGGCGGTTTTCTTATAGCAGCAAAACTGCTGGGCTGGGACTCTTTTCTTGCAATGATACAGGCGCAGGTTACTAATTTCTACAGGCTTATAGGCAGTGTGAGGAGGAGGAATCTTACCACAGTCCGAGGAAAAACACAGATGAAGTGAAATTACCTCCAAAAGCTGGAAAAGTCTGTCACAAATTGGGTAGGAGTGAGAAAAGAGGAAAACAGCCACTCACTCACAATACATAGATTTTTGGGTTTCAGCTGAGAGCTTTCCAGCTCTTGGCTAGAAAACAAAAACCTATGTTTTCTTGCAGTGAGAACTTGCAGGCACCTGATCATAAATGGATGATGATGGCAGGAGAAACTCATCAGTTAGAAATTCATCATTCATTCACTCCACGTGCACAGAAACAGCTACAATTAGAAGAGATTGTGGTATTTTCCAAGATTACTTTCCAGAAGCTGTGGCATCTTGTAGCTACTCCCAAACAGTTCTCTATTTGCTAGTACTCTTCAGGAAGGGCTGTAGTGCTGCTCCCAGAGGAGCAGAAGGAAGGAGAGCACAGGATCGGAAAAATATACTCTGGAGAAGGAAAGATCCATTGCCACAGTTGACTTTCAGACCTGTCAGGGTCTGATTTTTGGTTTAAACTGTGAAAAATTCAGTGTCTGGGACTTCTCTACTTTTTGACATCTTCATATGAGGAATAGGAAGAGCAGGCAGTCAGGCCGAAGTCTACTTTTGCCTAAACCTATTCTCACCCAGTTTTACCATCTGAGCACTGCTTGACTGGGAACTTTCAGACGTCAGCAAGAGATGCAAGTTTGTCCCACACTTGTGTTATCACAGGATAATGTCCTGCAACTGAAAAAACTGTGAAATTCCAATTTTGCCAGTGTAACTGGCTTCTCCTTTTGTTCTGCTACAGATTGTAATTCTTTAAGATCCTCTGGTCATAAGAGAAAAGTTGTTTCAATACACCTCTAAAGGAGATTGGCCAATTAGGAGAGAGAAAAGCAAAAAGCATGACCAATAATAGAAGTGGCAGCAGAGTAGAACAAGCAAGCCTGTTCAGTAATATCTTTCTACAGTTCAGATGCAGCAGCATTGCTTCTTATAGAGCCATCAGGCATTTACAGTCGGCATGCTTGGGTTAGCTTATATCTCTGGCTATGAACAGTCCACCTTCACCAGACCACTCACTGAAACCTGCCACATTGATACATGCATTGATACACAGCACACAGTCACTGTGTCACGACACAATACGCCCCACGTCAAAGTAGTGCAATGTCTTCAGCCCAGTACCAGGGGACTGGAGTCTGCACAGCAGCTGTCAGTGGGCTCCTCCACAAAGCCCTGTCCCAGGCTTTGCCATGAGAAGTGAAGCTGTGTCATAAACAAACACCACCAGGCCAAGGTACAGCTGGCCAGGAAGCACAAATACAGAGAGGAAGCACAAAGAGGAATAGGGATTCCCCAGTGGTCCAGATGCTTCTCAGTTCTACTACCCATACTCTCGCTATGTCACACAATGCTGACGAAGATAATATTGTTCCTTTTACCTCCTCAGCTCCCAACTCCTTACAAGACCCCGCTTGTCACATGCCAACACATTCTACTAACTTTAAGGTAATCTTAGACTGCCATTTCCCTCAGAGATTTTTGGAGGCCATGTATCAAGTCCAGTGGTCCTGTCTTTACCATTCATCAGTGGAGTTGAGGGAAATCACATGATCCAGAACAGAAGTAGTCAACTATTTCCCCTTTTTTCCCATCCCCTGCTTTTACTGATTGAGTAACAACACACATCATCACGGTTATGAGATGAGTCAAAATCTGTCCAGTGGCCTATAGTAGTTGTTATCACTGCACCAGGTGAACACCTCATGCCAATAGTTTGCTCCTTCCAGTTCTTCCAGGCACCAGGGTTACATTCCACCAACCACATAACCACAAACATTAATGCAACTAGCCATAAAAAAAAAAAAACTATTTGAAAGACAGATAAACAAAGTGAATATCTAATATGAAATGGAGTCACCTAAGTAGCAAAAAACCTCATGCAAAATGCCACACTGTTTTCAAATTGCACAGCATGAGTTAATTTAAGAATAATTTCACTGGTTCATGGAGAATAATAAATTAAGTCAAAAATGCATTGTTACAAATATTTTGCCCAGTCCTCTTTTTTGGCACAGCAAAGACTTGCCCCTGGGATAGAAGGAATTTCTAAATATTTATGTTGTCCTGATCCTCTATTCCTGAAAATCAATGTGAAGGCCACTTCAGTGAGTGTTAGAACAGGGCCTGCTTGAGGTAGAGAAGTGTGAATCAAACATTTACAAACAGTTACCAGATGATGAGGCTGCTAAAAGCATCCCACTCCATTCCTGTTTCCACACAAATGCATGACAGAATGATGTAAGGTATATTTATCAAATATATATGCTTTGAAGCAATAGTAAAAGGCCTTTTAGATTCCCTGATTGCATACAGTTCTGCTTATTTTCCAGTGACACGATACTGACAGGTTTAAGAAAGAAGAGGCTTCTACTCCTAATTTCCTTCTGTAAATATTTAGAATTAATTTGATATGGAAAACAAACCATAGTCTGAGCATGTGTTTATCACATACAATATCAAAATGGAAACTGGAAAAGGGTGTAATTCAGAAGCCCAGAAATTTTCTTCCTGGTAGTGCTCATTTGCATTCTTAGCTCTGAGAAAACCAAGGTGAAGGGAAAAGGCAAGTGCATCTGTAAAGTATATTTAATGATTTCCAAGTGAAGGAAAGCTCCTCTGCTTAATATTGGATGCAAATTTCTGCTGGCACAGCAGTAAGCATAAAACCAAGAGCCTGACTGCCCTGAAGCACAGAACACTTAGCAGGACAGGTTCAGCTGCTGCCACTAAACAAAAGAACAAACATTTATAGTTAACCTTTACAATGTCAGTGAGGCTGGAGAATTTCTTAAAGGCTTAAGTTCTTGAACAGAGATTGTAAGATATTCCACCATTAATACCTTTAAAGCCTCTGTGAGAAATCTCCTGGGAAGACTGCTCCAGACAATGCTGTGGTTTTACTAGATTTAGACACTTCAAAACATGCTTGCGTTTCAAAGCACTATCACGATGTGTTCAATTCGAGTCTTGTTTCGTTTTTCCTGTGTGTTTAGCAAGCTGGTTTTCAAGTCCAAAATACAGAGGAAGAGCCAGAAGCAGAGTAAACAAACATAAAACTCCAATGAACTCCTGAGTTTTACCATCACTAACATGTAGCTTTAGTTTCACTTTTCGAAAAGTGTGCATACAATGTACCATGCAAGTTTATTTATGAACATTGCATGAAACATCATATTTTGTCAGCTACATGTGACACCACACAAAAAACAGCACAGAAAAATGTATAATCAGAAGAGCTGATATCTAGCTCTATCAAGTATCCAGACTGCCCACTCATCATTAGGACTGTGCCAGGCTGCCTTCAGTAGACCAAAATTCAGTTTAACTCCAGTTAAAACACATATGTGTTTGATTCTTATTCCCTGCATTGAAGGGAAAAGACTGTCATGAGGTGCAAGACATAACAAATGAGCTTAATGCCACAGAACAGAAGAACAAGAGAGCTGAAAAAGCAAACCAAGGGCCAGACGCTACCCAGTCACCACTCAACATCTTTACAGGCACATGAGAAAAGGGACCCAGACTAAAGCACTGAAACCTCTCCTGAAAATGATGGATCATCACTGCAGCAGTGTCCAGCAAGAAAATCACATCCTCAGACACCCCCTTCACATCTGCATGCACCCCCTCTTGAAATGCAGGAATCCAGGCTGCCCATAGCCTCACACGGTGCCAGCAATGAAGCCACAGTGTTGCCTACATTGGCCTGTATTTTGCCTATACTGCCTGCCTGCTCGCCCTGCAGCAGTTATCCAGCTGATGAGTGATACCCATTAACCTCACATTCTGATCCTTAACACCAGACTCCTGCCAGCAGCAACTGTTTATAAGGTTTTCAGCACAGCTGTGTTAGTACACTTCATCTTTTACAAAACACACTTGGTTTGAGATACTCTCTTATAAACCCATAAAGGACCATACAGGCAAGAAGGGTGAATGCAGAAGCACAGGATGTCTTGCAGGAAAAAGCTCTCATTCCACCATCACAACATTAGCAGGACAAGTCAGAACAGTCACACAGTAATCAGCATTTCAACAGATACAAGGAATTTCCTACCTAACCATACACTGGGTTTCCCCTTCCACTGTAACCTTCTAATGACCCAATGAAGTCAGTCACAATTTATATAAAGTAATCATTAGCATCTTTGACCTTACTGATAAATATGAAAAGGACTAAGATTTTATTGCACTGAGATTAATCCCAAATAACTTTGAAATATTTTCCTCTCACTGCATGAACATTTGCAAACATTAGCCTCTGTGAAACCCTATGTACGATATGCATGCATGAGAAGCCTAGTCACCTGGTCCCATCCTCATCACTGAATAACTAATAGAAGGTAAATTTCCAAAAACTGTAAAAAAAAAACCCAAACCCACACAACCAGACCAAAACCAAAACCCAACTTGTTCACATTATCCAAAAGTAACATACAAATCAGAGATTAACTTTCTAAATCAACGTAAGGACAATGATACCTGTTGCTATGCTTCACAGGTTGAGCTTTAAAAGACTAATAAGAAGTTTGCTTTAACTAAAAAGAGAAACACATCTAGTAATACAAAGATCGTTACCCTTATAAAGCAGAATTCAGTGTTGCTAAGCAATTGATGTAATTCTCAGTGCATATATTGAGCTTGTAAAGAGAGGGTTTTGTAGTATGTAAGTAGCTAGGAACTAGCAGTTACTGAATGCCAGTATATTCACCCATTTCCTCATGTACACCTGGCATCGATACATCTTCAAGCCATGTACTACCACAGGACAGTCTAAGAAGCAGAGACCTAAGAAAATAACTTGTGATGAGTACAACTTGTCAGAATTTCACCTCTGTTTATATCATACAGAATTATTTGAATAATTGATTCCCCTTTTGGATCATAACTCCACACAGACAGGCATTTATTAGTTTTTTTCTATACACCTCTCTACTATTGTATTCCAAGTTAGGGCTGGCTTCACTGCCACTGTCTAACCTGCACTGGTGCTCAAAACTTGCTAATTCACTACGTTAAATGCAGTGATCCCTAAAATGTAATAGGAATCTGTCTGTTAAACTAATTTCCTACTGGTCTTGCATCCAAAGTGAAGCTGTTTTCAATTATTGGCCCTCTTTTTTTTCCCCCAGAAAATCAGATTTAAATTGTATATTTCACACTCTGATTCTTCAGCATATATGCTTAGAGAGCATGCCCCATGTTCTCTCCTATATCAAACAGATTACAAGCATTTTATTATACTCAGAAAGATTTTAACGTACAAAAACTGTGAAGAAAAAGAGAAATACCTCCCGTCCCTGTCACTGTGATTTATAGGAGAATACTGCATTCATTTTAAATGGGTTAGCTTTGAATGGATCATCATTACTCTCTACAAGAATTTTAATGGAAGACTTGATAGTCCTTAAGATTTGTGCATCACTGTGTAACCAAACAAGAGTTACAAAACAAGCTAACATCTTCATATGTGAGTAAGTATAAAGTAATAAATTGTATTTCTGAGGCAAGAATACACAAGTCATGCTCTTTTCTACCCCACCACAGTTACTCCCCTAGCTTTCCCACATCTGGAGACGTAGCACAGATTAACACACGAACTGATTTTACATCTGTCACGATCACAGGGTACAAACAACACACAGTAAATGCAAAATTTTCCTTTTGTGAACCAGAATTAAACTCTCCCGTGAGTGTTTCTCGGCTTAGTTCCAATATGGGTAGGAAGGAAACTGTACAGAGAATGCAAACCGCACACCAACTGCAGGCTGCTAGCATAAAGCAACCATTAATTCCTCACTGTGGGAAAATATTGAAAAGGTTAATACATTGCTGGTCAAACCATAGGTATTAAACAATTTTCAACAGCAACCCAGCAGGTTAGAAGTTGTCACACTGTAACAACAATGGTAACTTGCTGTAATTCTCAACAGAGACGTCACTGGCTTGACACTGTCCAGAAAACATGAAATTCAGCATTGGGTAGAACGAACATTGCCAAAGCAGGGGTTGCAGTTTTCAGAAAACAAAAAGATGTCCACATTAATAAGCAAAGCATACTATTGCTATCATCTAAATTCAAAAGATCTGCCTACATATGAAACCAATGAAGTAGAAAACATCTATAACTGCCACAAAGCAATCTGTTGATTTCCAGGCTGATGACTTTAAAAAAAAATAAAATTAAAAAATTCCAGCAATGTTTGTTATAGCATTAAAAATTTAAGACCACATGTGTCATTCCCTAGCACTCTGTAGCAGCAGGCAATTTTAGATCCGTAAGAGAGAAAGGGAGGCAATACTCTATATGGTATATGTTGCAGAAATTAAGTGGCTCTCAAACAACAGACACATATACTGAACTTACCAAATGGACCCTGAAAGTCCCAGTATTTACCTAGAAACAAAACTCATTGCACAGATTAGAATTCATTAGAATCACATTTCATATCTGTCTTGTCTGTGAGCCCAAAAGGTGATACACTTAATCTGAGTTTTCCAGTTTGAACCTCTGCTTAAGCATAGATTTGCTCAGAGCACTGTGCTGACCATTTATCAACGTAGCCTCACCTCATTAGGAGTAATAGAGTCATTTTTAAGTATGATCAGGTTTTGTGCACTCTGCCCACTCTGTCCTGTCAGATGCCTCTCAGTCATCACTGCAGAGGGACCAGTAGTTCCTGCTGGGCCACAGGTATTGTAAAACATAAAAGTGTCACTTCCTGAGCCTGCAGTTAGGCATGCCTTATAGCAGTAGGTCTTAGTGAGAGACCCATTTCCCCTCACTTCAATGAAATGGGGTTGTACTTTTAAACCATGGGGTAACCTAGCATCGATGTTGTTGTTGGCCTGCTTGTACAATTCAGCAGGGCTCCGTTCTCTGACCCCACAGAACCCTGCACAGCAGGAGTCCCCATACAGACTGTATCTGTAGCACTTGATAACTGTAAGCCCAATGACTGTGAAAAGGAAAACGAAGGAGATGGCGCTCAAAGCGATAATGAGATAAAGAGTGATCTCTGAGTAATTGCTTGGACTTTTAAAGTGCCTTCTTGTATCAGGGATTATTTTGGAAACTCTGTCCACCACGGCAACAGTGATGGTTACTGATGAGGACATCGGTGGCTCGCCATTGTCTCTCACCTCCACCGTCAGGTTGAAAGTGGCTGTGCTGTCCTCCCCCAGTTTGCGAGTAGTCCTAATCTCCCCAGTATGGAGCTCTACCCTGAACAAACCTGGATCTGAGGTTTGCACCAGGTGGAAGAACAACCAGGCATTTTGTCCCGAGTCCCCATCGATGGCTATAATTTTGGTTACCAAATATCCAGCATACGCTGAGCGTGGGATCATCTCCAGGGCTGCTGAAGTGTTGGTTGAGGTAGGATACAGAATCTGCGGAGCATGGTCATTCTCGTCCACCACATAGATGTGGACAGTGACAGTGCTGCTCAGTGGTGGTATCCCGGCATCCTGAGCCTGGACAACCACCTGGAACTCCCGTAGTGTCTCATAGTCAAAGGACCTGACAGCATACATGTTGCCGCTATCGGATTTAATAGAGACATAGGAAGCGACAGGTAGCCCTTCAATCTCCCCATCTAGTAGAGAATAGGATACATAGGCATTTTCGGCAACATCTGGGTCAGTGGCTTTGATAGTGCACAGCAAGACTCCAAGAGGGTTGTTCTCAGGGATGTAAACTGAGTACACAGGTTCCTCAAAGTGTGGAGGATTGTCATTGATGTCCGAGATCTCCACGTGGATCACCTTCTGGGAGGAGAGAGGGGGGCTCCCAGAGTCAGTAGCCGTAACTGTGATGTTGTAGGCTGCTGCTTTCTCATGGTCCAGTTTGCCTTGGGTGATCAAGGTGTAGGAGTTCTTGAAAGAGTTGAGTGTGAAGGGAAGGCCAGGGGGAATGCGCAGACTCACCTGCTTGTTCAGCCCTGAGTCCTGGTCAGTGACACTCATCAGGGCCACCACAGTTCCTGCCTTTGCATCCTCTGGCACTGGGCTGTACAGGGAGGTCAGGACCACCTCAGGAACATTATCATTGGCATCCACAATGTTGACCAACACCTTGCAGTGCCCAGCCATAGAGACAGGGCCCTGATCAGTGGCTTGCACATAGATCTCATAGGAGGATGCCTCTTCATAGTCCAAGGTACCATTAACCCGCACCTCCCCTGAGTGTGGGTCCACACTAAAGAGCTGCCTCACCTTCTCTGGGGTGTAGCTGCCAAAGGAATAGATCACATCCCCATTGGAGCCCTCATCAGGGTCTGAGGCATTAAGTTTAACCACTAGCATGCCAAGTGGGGCGTTCTCCAGAAGGCTCACGGTGTAGGTGGAGCGGTCAAAGGCAGGTGGGTTGTCATTAGTATCCACAACTCGCACAGAGATCTGGGCCGTACCTGACTTGGGGGGGTCCCCACCATCCACAGCAGTGAGCACCAGCTGCTGCAGGGCACTCTGTTCCCGGTCCAGCGGCTGCCGCAGCACCAGCGCCTGCCTGCCACTCTGAAAGCCTTTAAGG
The DNA here is from genome assembly GCF_000690775.1 of Eurypyga helias. NCBI lineage: Eukaryota > Metazoa > Chordata > Aves > Eurypygiformes > Eurypygidae > Eurypyga > Eurypyga helias. Next base: position 321 of record NW_010225494.1, on the reverse strand, counting down.
TCCAGGGCAAAGTGGCGGCTGGGGCTGAGCTGGTAGCTCTGCACGGAGTTGGTGCCCACATCAGGGTCCTGGGCACTCTCGATGTGGAAGCGGG
>NW_010225494.1:0-200 GCF_000690775.1 Eurypyga helias | reverse complement strand
ATCTCCAGCCGGTAATCCTGGCGGGGGAAGCGTGGCGCATTGTCGTTGATGTCCAGCACCTCCACTTCCACATTGTGCACCTCGATGGGCTGCTCGATGACCAACTCCAGGCTGAGAAAGCAGGCGGGGCTCAGCTCGCAGAGCGCCTCGCGGTCCATGCGCTCCCGCACCAGCAGTGCCCCGCGGCCCAGCTCCAGCTC
>NW_010225493.1:0-2774 GCF_000690775.1 Eurypyga helias | reverse complement strand
AGGCTTGCTGTGCTTATAACTGAAAAAAATTAAACTTGCCAACTTACTTTAGTTTTAGTCAGATCTGTTTGGCATTATTTCTTTCCTCAGAATCATACAATTTGAAATATAAACACTGACCTTAGTATTTCTTTTTCATTTCTTTCTCATTTAAATTTTTCAACGTATTCCTTACTGTATCTTTCTTGTGCTGTCACTGCTGTTCAAATATTTTTGTTGTTTCATTAAATGCTTTGATAGCTTTTCTTTGAATTTCCTGAAAAGAAAATAATTATTATTACAGTTGTTGTCAGAGGGGATGATTTATTGGCTTGTATCACAGAAACACCTCAGTATGTTGTAACAGAATGATTTCAGTATCCCTTTACCAGAACATATTATCTCTGCAGAGCCTTAAAAAACAGAGAAAACAGGCCTGTACAAAAGGCTACCATGATGAGGCTTTCCACGATGAGGTCTTTCCAAGGAAGAGAACTGCTAGACATAGAGCTAGCTTACAATATTTGTTTTGTATAAATAAGTTTTATTTGCGATGATTAGTGCCTTATGGCAACACACTTTGTCCTTTGTACCAGCTAATGTCCTTAGAATTACATCTGGCTTTCTGAAATACAGGTGTAAGATATTGGGCTGGACAGGTATGAAGAGCTCTAGTCTATCCTCCTGCTCTTACATAGCTAGCTGTTAGATAAGCCATATTCTCATCTTTTTTCTCGAAACTGGGTATTATATTCATGTAATTTCCTTTCCACTGCTTCAATGCTATCCTCTTTTACAACTTGATCCTAGGATGACGAGCCAAAGGAAAGATATTGCGTAAAAATCAATGATATTGCACTGATTTTTCAGGATAAAAGTGCTTCAAAATAAACAGATCGTTACATGGTAAATGTGACTTCTCTTCTATCAATATGGAGATATGATGTACTATATGCATAACATATAAATTAGAAATAAAGTTAATGACAAAAAGCAATTTTGCATTGCAAGTGTTCAGCTTTACACTGAATATTATATATTTCATCATTAATGAGTGGGATATTTATTAGCATATGTTTATTTCTTAATAATGAATCTGCAGTATTTAAAGTTTTAATTATTTATATGCTAAGCATGGAATTGGTTTTAAACAAAAACATCCATTTTTATACCCACTTTATTTTTTCAAATATTAACAGAGCTGATTTTTTTCCTTATAAATGACTCTATAGTTTGCAGTAATTACTCTGTATTTAAGTGCAAGACAAAGAAAACAGACCAAATTACCTGCTGGTACTTAGATAATGGATACAGTAATTTTACATACTGTTTAGGATTATACTGGGCTAGAGATTCATTTCAGTAGTGGTTTATTAGCTCAACAACAGAGTTGAAAGTTAATGTGTCAGAAAAGCCATATTTCCCATCTTGGTGATATATTTTCATTAATTTGTTATTTCCTCCTTTCCTGAAAATAAAGTTTCTGGAGAAGTCAGATATACTTCAAATACTATTTTCTATGGAACACTGTATTTTAAATGCAGTATTGCATTTTACTGCAAAGTATTACAGACCTAGTGTAATTATCTTACCTTAGCATAAGTGTGTAGTCCCCATTCATTTTGGTTGAAGCATCTTGTACCAAAAATGTGCCATTAGCAGTCTCGAAGCTTCTCATTTACTTCTTCTCTAAAATGAAAGCAAAAGTAACCAATAATTTCAGCTACTTCTCACTCATTTACCTTCTCACTGTGCTCTAAATTATTCTGTTTCAAAATAACTAGTTTTTATAAGCATTCTTGTTCATAGAATCATAGAATGTTTGGGGCTGGAAGGGGCCTAAAAGATCATCTAGTTCCAACCCCCTGCCATGGGCAAGGACAACTTCCACTAGACCAGGTTCTTCATATTAATAAATACAGTTATTAAATAGCTTATTTAACATACTAGAGAACAACTGGGATATAAAAATGGCATATTTTATGTCTTCTCACTGCTGGAATAAAGTTATGTTCATGCAAAGGTCTTTCTACTTGTTCATACAAGTCTGTACAACTGGAGCAGCCAGTGCTAGTCTAATGCACCTATATATAGTACAGTTAAAAACGTTGCTAATATATGGCAAGTGTTAGTCTGGCTTGTTAACTATAGTGCCTACAATTTGGGTTCTGGATGAAAGACAGGTAGAAAATATTTATTTATGTTCTCCTTTCATGTTAGCATTTCATACAGCTGTCTTAACATAACATAACAATCACTAAACGATTTCACATTCTACATTCTAGCTGGCTGCCAGTAACTTTCTAGTCATGTTTGGAAAAAAACCAACTGTAATATGTTTGTGTTGGAAAATATCCAAAATTGGCTTTTAGAACTGTAATTTTTCTATAATTAAGAGGAATATATACACACTGAATAACAGCAAAAACATAAAGCCAAACATAAGAAATAAATGTCTTGAGCTGATTTACCTTGAGATATCTCCCCAGTACCATTCAGCATGTTGTACTGAAATGTTATTCATGCTGTTGTTAGTTACAGTATTAGGTTTCAATGGCTTAGGAGGCAGTGCTGCAGATGAAGGGGGTGAAAAGTTGATTATAACGCAGTGAAAAATGACCATATATTCCTTGAAATTACACATTATTACATGAATGATTGTGCTGGGTCTAGTCAGGAAAGAGTTAATTCTCTTTACTGTGGCTGCTAGGAAGCTGTGTTCCTGGATGCAGAGAGCAGCACTGGCCCCATTGAGCTGGGCCAGCACAGCTGGCAGATCCTCCGGTGTTGACTAA
>NW_010225492.1:0-2056 GCF_000690775.1 Eurypyga helias | reverse complement strand
TGCTGCCCATGAGCCTGGAGGAACGTGGTGAGGTTGCTCCATCGATAGAACAGTTAAATGTTTAGCTGAGCTGTTGAAAACAAAGCAGCAGCGAAAGAACTGGATGCCTTGTTGATGCCAGGGTTTCGGATCTGCATCAGGCACTGACCAGGAAAGGTGCAAGGTGCTCGCTGGCCTCTCGCTCCTCATCACCTCTGGGCATCAGCGCAGCGGCTCAGCTTTTACCGCTTCACCCTGCTGCCGGCTTTGCAAGACAGATTTTGGGACTCGTGTTTGCGTCTGGCAGTGTTGAAGAAGGACCTGATGTTTTAAAGCATGTCCATCAAGTTTCTGCTCTCTGCTGACCAAGGGGGCCTCTTCCTGGTGTAGCCTTCAGCACTCAGGCACCGTGAGGCAGCCAGGGGCCTGCTCTGCTGTGTGCATGCGTGTCCTTCGTCGAGTCAGTACGGACCGGGAAGAGTCATTCTCTTTCCGTCCCGCACATCTCCTGTTTCCGTAAGTCAGTAGCTGTCTCACACCTTTAACTTGTGTTATAAGTTTGTGTTTCATATCCCAAAGCAAGTCACCTTTTGTAGGAGGGCCTGCAGCGTTCGTGGCTTCCTATCAACTTGTGATGTGTGTGTTACAAAAAAAGAAAAACGGAAACCTCATTGTGACACAGTGTGTCTAACAGCCCCGTGACGCCCGAGTCCCCCCTTCCTGCCACACTCGTGGGCATGTCCTGCTGCCAGGCCGGTGTCTCTGGAGTCCGGGCTCGCCCTTGGCAGACCCATGCCCAGAGAAGCAGCTGAGCCCAAGGCAGACACCAGGAGACGCGGGCAGCGCTCCTGCTCCGCGGGTGCTGCTCCCTGCACGCTGTCTCCCCGGCTGCCTTTTTCTCTTCCCAGCTCCTGCTGCCGTGGCCCGTGGTGCTTCGGCTGGGCACAGCCTGCCAGCCGTCGCTGAGAAGCGCCGGGTTCTCGGGGTCCCCGTGCACGCCCAGCTCTGCTCCGCGTGGGAGGCAGTGGCTGCCGCGAGCTGGCGAGGGGGTCTGCCCCCCCCGGCCGGGTGGCCCTGGGTGGAGCGGGCATCCCTCGGGGACGGTGCCAGGTGCTGGCACTGGTGCGGGCTGTTGGCATGAGGTGCTGGTCTGTGCAAACTGCTCTCTCTGCCCTGTCACCCTTTTTCTGTTGGTCACTGTCCGTTGGATGAACCCACGCTCCACTGCATCCAGGGCCGGATGAGAAAGGCACCGCAGACTGGGCCACTGGGGACTGCTTCAGAAGGCTCCGTGGGGAGGAGTCGTGTGACTGCTGGCTCAAACTGGGCTCCAAGGGGATGCCGTGGCCCCCCCGTCTGCTGGGCATCAGCCCAGCCCCAGCCGAAGGAGGGGGCTCTGGGGCACAGGTCCCCGGTGAGCACCCAGGTCCCGGCTGAGCTGTCACCTGCGGAGCAGCAGCAGATGGATGTGGAAAGCCTTTAAATTCAGCACATGATCAATACTAAACTGATCTTCTGGAGTCTCTTATAAGATTACCCCAGCCTCATGCATCCAATTGTAAGAAAATCGCTCAGCACACGAGGGAGAAGTGAGAAACGCTGCAGACCCCGTTTGGGATGCACAGCGCCAGGGTAAGTGACTTCGCAATTGTTCCTTGCAGTAAATAATTCATCCCCTTTACATCTGGGCTTATGCTACCCCCATACCCTCGCCTCAGCTCCCTTCTGCCAGTTGCCCTCTTGTCCTGGAATTCCCGTGCTGGGTGGTTTCTGTGCTTGTACACACACCGGTCTGTCCCGGTCCAGCTTTCTGCCGCCGTGCCGAGGGGAGACGTGCTGGGGTAGAGTGATGCTGTCCCACTGCTCAGCAGGGGCAGGACAGTGCCGGGCTCAGCCCGGGCCCCGGCCTGGCTTTGTCACCCTGCTCCCTGCTCCAGCGCCGCTTCCACCTGGCGCAGCAGGCAGGACTGTTGGGAATGCATTAACGATGCTGAGAGTTTATCTTTACTGATTAGTAATTGAACAAAGGCTGTCAGCCCGGCAGGTGCAGGGGGGGCTGTGGCTGCCACAGCGGCTC
>NW_010225491.1:13103-18245 GCF_000690775.1 Eurypyga helias | reverse complement strand
GCCCCCGCCCCTGCGCCTGCGCGGGAAACCCCGCCGGCCCTTGCAGCCGTGAGGGGCATCACCACCAATGAGTTGCTTCGGGAAGTGAAACTGTCGTTTGCCGTCTTCCCCACTTGGACTGGTTTCATCTCGTTTCGACTCCCATGTGTTCATTTTCATCCTTTCCTATCACTTTATTTCTTTCATCTTGCAGTATAATCTTACATTAGTTACACAGCCATGTGTAATCCCATTCCTCTACACTTCCTTTCCATCCCTCAGCTCCCTGAAGTCTGCAATGAACACTGGGGACTGCCTTCGCATAGCTCCACTGCATACTCTTATTCTGGCTCGCTGAAACTGCTTTGTCACGGTTTCTTTCAAAGTTTCTTTCCTAGGAGAAAGTGGAGATCCCCATCTCTGCTTCGTTAGCCTTCATCACAACCTGCAACAGACTCCCTGAAGTCTGCTCTCTTCACCAGCATGACTGCCATCTTACAGTTCTCCGGTCTCTTGGACTTGATCATTAGCACATTCAGCAAAAGAATCCCTGTCTTTGTAGGCAATTGTGTCAATAAATACATATGTATCTCATGAGTCACAGTTTTATTTCTACTGCAGACATTAATCCTGATCCAAAATAAAATCTTATCATCTGCAGGCAGCTAACGGACAAGATGGTTTTATCGTCCTCCAGACACTCTTGGCACCTATCTCTCTCTCTCTAATTACAATACCCATCTGTCTCCAAGGACTACAACTTGATTGATGCCTTAGTCTTAGATATCTCTCCAGATTCTCTCTGTCCACAGCTAGCGCTTTTGCAGACTTTTTCTTGTACAACAGCTCCAAAGCAGAGCTTTTCCTGTCTATCCACACAGCTGAACATTTTTTTTCTGTAGCACTATGTTTCCTGATGGTGACCAACACCATTTTGATCTGCTCAGACTCCTGCAGAATACTTTTGCAGAGGTCATTCATCTAGCCCATATCGCTTTAACCCTCTCATCTAGCTCTTCCTGTCCACCTACCGACTCTCACCCCGCTCTAGGGCCCAATGTAAAACGGCCTTCCTTGCTTTGAGGAAGATTACCTCACCCACTGCCAAAGGGCCAGCTTCCACATCAGGTCAACTCAGTACTAGACTCTGCCTATTATTTGTAAAATTTTCATGCAAGTTGTGTGGAAGGTGTTTTCCTTAAGCTGACCTTCCTGCAGGTCAAAAAAATCCCTTACAAGTACACCAAGCTCTCATTCTTCTTTAAATCCTGACCTCCCTTTTACTAGAAAATGTACCCCAAAATTGGTATCGAGTAGATGGTTGATGAACTAAAACGACCCCTGATGGTGCTGTACACTGTATTGTCTCATCGGTTCCTTGTCTATTCTGTCTGCATCCATGAGTTGTTTCCTACCAATTCTTTGATTGTCAGTGGGACCGAATAGGGTCCTTATTTTTCACATGATTGTAAAATAATTCAGGTTGGAAGGAACTTTGGTACATCATCTGGTCCACCTCGCTACTCAAAGCAGGACTAATTTAGCAGTCGGGTCAAATTGCTCAGAATCACTTCTGCTCTGTGACAGAGCGTATGACCATTTGGCAGCCTCAGGAACACAACTGCAGTGGCACCCTGCAGTCAGCCAACAAGCATGATTCTCGGGGCTGAAAGAGGGTTAGAGATATGCTCAGCGTCACATGCTTCCACAGACGATCCTGCTCTGAGCAAGACAAGTGTTTTCCATTTTCTCCACTGAGGATGGTTAAAAAATCTTGTTTATTCCTGGTCAGAATGAGGGTTAATGGCTGCTTTCAACAAATCTTGTCATTTAAGGAAAAGCCAGTTCAAGAGACTGCCATAAAAATGTGCTCATTTATATAGAGACAAAGCTAAAGAATCTAGCACAGCAGGAACTTATTCCTTCATGAGATTTTTAAGGTACTTTGGTAATACTACTACTACACACTGCTTCTTCCTGTGTTTTCATCACTCAAAACATGATAATTAATAGCTAATTATGGTGCCTCTGTAGGCTCACTGAATGCTAACATGTGTTCCTCTATGCATTTACCCTTAAGCTTCCAGCATTCCCGTATTAATTTCTACAGTCACTCTGTAGGAATTGAAACCCTGAGTGGGAATTGGAGAACACAAAGATGCGGACTCCACCTAAGATGTGAGCAGTGAGGAACAGCTACTGTACACCCCTTGCGAGGGGAGAAGGGGTTTAACACAATGGGTTTGTGTATCTATACACAACATCAGAGTTGCTTTGTCAAACGTGGAACTACGACTCAAAATAATGACAAAAGTGCCACAGAAATTCTTCGGAAGAAGAAGGGTGGGCGAGGAGGAGACACAGGGGACAGACTAACACAGAGAAACTCTGAGAATAGATTTTTGAAAGAGATGGAGATGTGAAAATATCCAGGAAAGTGTGAAAAATTTGTAGACTGATTTTCTTAAACATTTTAATCTAGATAAAGATTATTTGTTATTATGAAGTCATGTTATTTAATGGTTACTGTTGCCAGACCTGTGCTAAGGTAAGCAGTGTTTGTACTAGGGAGTTGCAGCTCAAAACCTGACCAAAAGAGACAAAACTATCTTCCATTATTCCCTAAGAAAAGCAACAACTGGGGCTTTGGAGACTGGACTTGGAGAAAACAAGAAGTGTAAGAAAAGTACAGTTAAAAAAAAAAAAATCATTGAACAGCAAATACTTGAACATTCCTGGAGCTCAAAGGAGCCTGAATGCTTATGGAACCATTGTGGAGTTCAGGATAAGCCTTGCACAGAAAACATGGAAAAACAATGACCTGACTAAAACCCTATGTTTAAAACATTCCTGATCTTTGGATCTAGAGTTGTGCCCTGGTCTACGCAACACACAGTTCAAAAGGAAGAGAAACTCCTGCAGTCTTCAAACATAGACTTTAAAATCCATATGCAGACAGGCCCATCATTTTGCAAATGGTACACTGCAAAAGAAACATACAAGTAATTCTGAAAAATAGCTTTACAGAGAAACTTTGTATGCCAGGGGAAGAATGGTCAGAAGCAAAACATTTATTATTTAAAGATGTCTTAAAGCTTTGCTTCCCAAGAATTTCCCAAGACACACCATATCATGGGAAAAGAGCCCGAGATTAAAATCTTGCAACTCCTGTTGTGCAACCAGAAGAGGGAGCAGCACAGCATTACCTGAAGGAGCTGTCAACTAGGTAAAGAATTAAATCACATGTGTATTACTGCTAGACATCAGTTAATGCTTGCATTTCAAAGTTAAAAATTTCATTGGAAAGCATCACTGGAAGATACAAGTACCAAGTGTAAAGTCTTCAACTTGTCATCTATTAAAATTGAATACATTTTTTTCTTATCTGGCCTTCGGAACACCCCAATCCGTGGGAATCATCCATTATTCCCAAACACAGATATCAGTCTCACAGAATTGCACCCCTGAGTTTGAAATTATTCTTCACTAAGTGATAGTTCTCACACAACAGTCAGGCTTGTTCTTTTCGTTGCCCAGGTAAGTCTTCTCTCAGGGTCCCCTAAAGTCAAGCTTGAGACTTTCCTTTCCTTTGAGGGAGATGTACTCAGTGAGCTCCCTTCTCCTTCCGCCAGACACAGGAAAGGAGTTTCTGCTCTAAATTTCTTTGGTGAATGATCAGCAGGTCCCACAGAACTCTTCCTGGGTCTCCTGTCCTACCACGCTGCTCTCAGTGTGCCCGTCACCGCTTGCCTCACCGTCAATGTGGCAGGAGTGTTTGAGAGAGCTCTCAGTCCCACAGACCAATTTACTCCATGAGATACCTTCTAGCTGGTTGCCCAGTCTAGCAGACATCCCTCTTGGGCTCTTCTCCCTTCTTTTTTTGCAAGCTACCATTGCCTAACAAGGATTATATTGTTATTCAAGATAGAGAGCAAAAAGACTCTTTGCTATCAGGTTGCAGGATCACAGAAAGGTTGGGGTTGACAGGAACCTTTAGGGATCATCTAGTCCAACCCTCATTCCCAGAGCGGATGGCAGATCAGATTGCTCAAGGTCTGGCCCAGTTTGAGTATCTCCAAGGACAGTGACACCACAACCTCTTCAGTCAAGCTGTTCCACTGTTTGACCACCTTTGGAGTGAAAGGTTTTTCTTATGCTTAAATGGAATTTCTTGTCCATTTCATCCTGTCCTTTCACTGGACACCACTGAAGAGACAAGCTCCACCTTCTTCACTCCCTCTCATAGTGAATTTTTAAATGATGACGAGACCCTCTGAGTCTTGTTGAGACTGAGCAGTCCCAGCTCTGACAGCCTCTCTTTGTGTGACAGATGGTCCAGTCTCCTAATCATCTCTGATAGCCCTTCACAGGCCTTGCTCCAGGATGTCAACGTCCCTGTTGCACTGGAGAGCCCAGCATTTCAGAATTCTCTGACCAGAGCCGAGGGGAAGGATCCCCTCCCTCAGCCTGCTGGAAAATGCTCTTCCTGACGCAGCCCAGGATGTCATTGCCCAAGTTTGCTGGCTCATCACCAACTTGTACACGACAACACTCTGATCCTTCTGCACAAAGCTGCTTTCCAGCCAGCCAGCCCTCGGCCCGTAATGGTGCATTACATTCCGTTTACAAACCCGAACCTACGCAACACCAAGTTCCATAAGCTGACACAGTGCTGGCAGCTCCATAAGCCCCTTTTACAAAAACAATGGGACAGCCTGTAGCTCTGTGCTAAAGTCCAACCCTTGGCACACTACCCAGATGGAGCTCTAAGAAGGAGGGTATCTTCAGCTCGGTGGCTTACTCTTAACTGGATTTTAAGTACCACCTGCTCTAATAAGGAATCTTCTGCCACGTAAAGGTGGTCACAGCACCCCAGCCAGCACCGAGTGCGTATCCAGAAAGCGTCCCTGGCTGTCCTGTGGTTTCTGTTGCTGTCACAGCTGCAAGCGTAGCTATTATTGCTGTGCCAAGATCTGCAGCAGCTGCTATTGTTGTTCACACAGCTATTTCAGCGGCGTTCTAAGATCCATTGCTGTATTCAGAAGTGTCAGCGGCCCACGTGCTCAACCAGATGAAAGCCTAGCCCGCACAAGACAAGCATGGATTCTGTCAAGTCCGTCCTTCCATCCAGGCTTAATCTGTACAAAAAAAAAAGCCCACAGC
>NW_010225491.1:473-13070 GCF_000690775.1 Eurypyga helias | reverse complement strand
CCCTTTGACCCTTCTCTCTGCTCACAGGAAATGGATATATTCCGAGCCTTGCTTTAACAGATGCCACCTGCAATTTCTCCAGGCTACTCCAGTTTGTCACAGGCCACGAGCAGATGGTAAATGGGGTGCTCTACTGGGCTCTGCGTGCAGCAGGACACCCAGGAGGAAGCTGCAGATCAGGTTTTTCTCAAGTTCCTTAAAAACTAAGAAGTATTAGTCCTCAGTGTTAATTGTATTATAGACAATAAAAGAGATACCCCAGGATTTAGCTGTCACATGCTCATTTTCGCCTTGGAAGAGAATAATAAAAAAAAGCACTCTCTTGTTCTAGTCCACAATTAGGTGAGCAGGAAGGAGATCAGGCTCCGGCTACATCCATTCAAGTCAACCTGGGGTACAGACCTGCAGTCTGCCTTGTTGTTCAGTCATTAGTGTGCTCTTTTATATAACTATTGCCTACACCATTTAAGGGTTTTCAGACTCATACCTAGACACAGAGCAGGGAACAGCACAGCCACTCCTAGCAGGCAGCATGTAAATATGATTTAAAGGGCAGAAGAGGACTTAACCACCTGGATGAAAGCAGCACTGTGCCACTAGCTCTTGAGGCCTGAGCTCCTTATGCACCCTGACCTAATTTATTTACCAGTAATAATGTAGTCTCTGGGACCAATTACAATCTTTTCTACCTCACTAATTGTCTTTACCTCAATGTAAAAACTGAAAAATGAAGATATGATAGCCCTTCTAACTCGTTCCTCTAAGAAACATTAAACCCCGCCCCCCACCTGCACAAGTAGAGCACCCAGGTATAGTAATGTTCCATGCTTGACTGCCTTCTGCCACAAGGTTAGACAAGGTTAGGGGCACAGAAATGAAGTACACAGAAACTGAAATCCAAAGGAAGGAAATCCCATTTCCCAGCAGCATTTATTTGTATTTAGAGTGTGAAGGCATGGAGATGTAACAAGACACGAAGGCAGTACACTGGATGATGAGCTTTCTTCAAGTATTTGCACTGTGTCACATTTTGTGTATCCATAACCACAGCTGTGAGTTCCTGTTTGTGAAGCTGGTATTTTTTTTAATCTATGCATATCAAGTATTATTAGAATTCCAGAATATGACACAACCCAAAACATACAAGATTTATCATAAGAAAACATTACGGTTGGTACAACTGACCACAAGTTGACAATAGCTCTGTTCTCTCTGTGGGACAAGGAATTTTTTAAGTGTAAAAGAAGCAGAGTAGATACCAACATGAAATGCTCTGCATTTGTCATGCAAGGAGAGATTCATGATTGCATCAGCCTCCACAGAGACTAGCTGGAAGCTATCCGAGGGTGATGACTAAACAGAAACTGATCTGCTGTTTGCCGATTGGCACAGACCAGCATTGCCAGAGCTGGGAATGCATAAAGCTAAGACAAACAGTAGTAACCCCATTGCTTCTACAAACGCATTACAACACCACCAACAGGCAGTATTTCCTGGAAAGAGCAGGAAACTAACGGAACAATTGGTTTAGGGTGGGGGTAGTGAATGCTGTATTTCATCCCAGCAGTTCAAAAAGCAATGCTAAGGATAGGTCTGTGTTACTAACACAATACTTCCTTCTCTTAACTTAATCATCGAATCATAGAATGGTTAGGGTTGGAAGGGACCTTAAAGATCATCTAGTTCCAACCCCCCTGCCATGGGCAGGGACACCTTGCACTAGACCAGGTTGCTCAAAGCCACATCCAGCCTGGCCTTGAAGACAGCTAGGGATGGGGCATCCAGAACATCTCTAGGCAACCTGTTCCAGTGCCTCACCACCCTCTCTGTGAAGAATTTCTTCCTGACATCTAATCTAACCCTCCCTGATTTCAATTTATACCCATTCCCCCTTGTCCTGTCACTACAGGCTCTTGTAAAAAGTCCTCTCCCAGTACCCTTGTAGGCCCCCTTCAGCTACTGGAAAGCTGCAATGAGGTCTCCTCGGAGCCTTCTCTTCTCCAGGCTGAACAAGCCCAGTTCTCGCAGCCTTTCGTCACAGGAGAGGTGCTCCAGCCCTCTGATCATCTTCGTGGCCCTCCTCTGGACTCGCTCCAAGTGGTCAATATCCTTCTAATATTGAGGGTTCCACAGCTGGACGCAGTACTCCAGGTGGGGTCTCACCAGAGCAGAGTACAGGGGCAGAATCACCTCCCTCAACCTGCTGGCCACACCTCTCCGGATACATTGCTATCATAACCCATTTCAGAGATTGCCCCATTTCCCATACAAACTGAAATTCCTAAGTCCCTGAAAAAGAATCAGTGTCCCATTGTGCCAAGCACTGCAGTATTCACATACTGAAAGGACAGTCAAGATTCAGTGAAGGCTCCAATCAAAGTACAATTTAGTGTCATTTTAGGCATCGAACCAACTTTTCCAACCAGTATGGGCATATCTTGAATATTGTTTTTCAAATACTCGAAAGTCACAAACCAACAGGAGAGTAGAGTGGCCATCCAAGGTGCATTGGATACTCTGCTGCCTCTTGCTCTTTGAAACATTCACCACAGGACTCCAATCGCAGGGTTAACTACAGGCAGCACACTTCTTCAACATTTAATACAGCCCCTTTAACGAGATGCTGACAGACTTTGGAAGGACTAAATCTGTGAAAGAAGTACATTTACTCTAAAAAGCTTTTATTAGTTTCTTGACCAAAAAATTCTCACCAAAACGCACTGACACAATAGGACATAGCTACTGGCTTTTAAAAAGTGCAAATGAAAGGGCTAAGACAAGCCAGAGCAGGAACTGTGCAAACTGCTCTTATCTTGCCCTGCTTTTCCTGTTGCTTGCTGTTTTCACTCACAATGTCCATCCAGTTCAAACCCACAGCATCAGCTGAACAGCAGTTTTCACTAGGGAAGCGTGCACAGATATTCATTGTGGAGGTAGGACATCAGCAGGATACAAACACATAACTGGTGGAAAATTCCCAGTCCTGAGCCTTGGCTCCACATTTGACCCGTTTTTGCCACTCCCTTAGCTCACAGGTAGCGTGCCTGGGGCTGTCATTACACTGGCAAGTATCGTTCCAAAAGCAACTGTGTGTTCCTCCTAAACCGTTCAGGGCTGCCAAAGACCAGCGTTGAGGACCAGTGCTGTGTTTTGATAAGTCCCTGCTCACACGACAGTTTCTGGGGTATATACTAGCATCATGTAGAGCAACCTCACTCAGCCTGGCTTGGCACCTTAGAGCCATCTTCCATCACTCCACACCCAGGTGGGTTCAGAAATTCATTACTGTATTTGTAACACAACACCTGCCATCTCAGTTTTTAACCAAATCTCTTAGTAAGTCAGGCCGCTGCCCCCAACCTCCAGCAATTTTCAAGGCCATTTTATTACAGCCTGTTCATCTAGTCTCAAATTCTGTGACAAGAAGACAAAAAAGTGAAAGACAACAGTTTTCAGATATGGCAGTAACAATTTCCAGCTCCGTTTTCTTGTATTGATTTTTAGTACGTTTTCTTCTTCCTTTCTCTTGATCCATTTCCACTTACATACATTTTCACTATTAATATTAGGCATTGATAAAATAGCAGTCATGCTAAAGAAACTGTTTCTCAAGTTGATTGATCATCTGGAATTAATTTATCCCAGAACTACCTTCATGTCAATGCACTAGTATATAAAATACTCCTAAGACATGTTTAAGAATGCCAGCTGCAATAATGCACTGGGAAATTTAAGGTTTGTGAAGCCTCTGCTAGATACTTTTTTTTTTTAGTATGGTGGATTCCCCCCCCGCCCCCAAGATTTCTTTTATCCACAAATGCCCAATAGAATATTTCTCTAACATTTTGACAATGACAAGTTACCCAATATTAAAAATGCTGTGTCCTTTTCATCATTGGCTTTTGCCCTGCTAACATTTTCTGTGGGTTCAAATAAGAGCATTCTATTTGATTGAGCAATAAGCTTATCTGATGAGAAAAATCCAGTAAGACCACCCTTGTAATGCCTGTATGATCAAACAGCACTGACAGCACTTAAATCTTTAGGCATCTAGTACTTTTCTCTTTCCATTAAGAAAAGCCTGTTGATTAGGCAGTTTAAGTTTCCTGTTCTAAAAAAAGAGAAACTACTTTTCTCTTGCACTGCGAATGGGACTAACTTCTAAAAGTTAACCACACTTTCAGAATGGAGTGATGGTTAACTTTAAGAAGGGCCTGCATTTCAGCAGTTTCAACAGCTCAAAAGAGATCCACTACGTGAGTTCAGACCTGCCACAGGGTATCAACTACTTGGCAACAGATGAGAAAATAGTTCTTGCTCTCTCCAATCCTCTCTACTCTGATTTAAGTCACTTCCAATAGCCAAGAATCAGGAGGTCAGGTACCAGAGGTAGCAAGGATTCTCCATTAGACTTTGAATATTCTCTCTTCGCTGGTTTGGAGGCAGGATATGACCAATTGCTGGGGAAGACTGTTCCAGTACTGCTACTTATCATACTTTCAAATTGGATTGCTTCTGGGTGACCTACAATCGAGCACTGAAACCCCTTGCAAGGGATCAGCAAGACTAGGTACACTGAAAAAAAAAATTAAGAAATAAGAGTTCCTCTTCATAAAAAACGTTTTCAAACTGAGAGGAACTGGGTCTTGCTGCTACAGTACCTGTCACTGTCTAGGAAAGCTAGAGAAGCAAGCAGAGAACATGTGTTACATTTCTTGTACAGGAGGATCTCCAGCACAGCAAGCTTCCTGTTGCAGTTCATTAACAACAAGGATCAGTGCATCTAACATGAGGGAGGAGAGTGACAGGAGCCCTCTTTTCACGCTCACTCTGCAGCTGCACAGGTCATGCTGCTTGCCTGAGCGTGCAAAGCAGTGGAAATAGATGGAAACAATTATTTTTCCATTTTTTCTTTCAACATCCTGGTATTGAATAAACACAATCAAACCTCCAAACTGCCCGGTGGAAATGAGTAAATACACAGCTCTCAGCTCCTCCCTACAGTCACAGACATTATTTTAGGGCTGTAGAACACACCCATCAAGTTAAAAGTTTTGGCCAAGTTTCGTAAACTTAAGTCTTGGAAAAAATTAAGAATCAAAATAGATCAGCTTGAAATAAGTCATTTTGGAAGTAGAGCAATTTGTCATTTTAATCGAATTACAGTAAGTTCCTCCATCTCTTCCTGCTCAGTACAGCAGCCAATGACAGCTCCAAAAATTGAAGAGTGAAGACTATACATCGTTGTTATTTGATAAAAAGTACTTAAATTCAGTACACTGCTACATCACTGAGATGCACAGGTTTGTCCTAAATAGGGGACAAATCCTGATGTTGAGCAGAATCCCCTAAAAGTAGCATGAGCAAAAGGGTTCAGCACAGTTAAGGGAGTGCTAGTTTTGGGGCTGTCTTTGTTGAGCTTGTGTAACAACTAGTGCCAAGGATCTCAGTCTTTATCCGTTTTCCTGACAAGAAAAGTTGTGGATAAGCTTTGATGCAAACTAAGATTAAACAAGTTACCTTAAATAGCCCAGAAGTTAGCATATTCTTAAAGTTTTAAGTAGGTTAGTATTGTGTCTGAAAGCCTGTTCAAAGCTTTATTCCCTTAGTAAATAGTATTTCACAGAAGGGAAACCCAACCTTGGATTATGCAACTACCACTGCTGAAAAGACATGCTAGCAACTCCACCAAGAAACAGTTACTCAGCATCTCACTCAGCAGCCCACTACCAGCACTCGCACTTTTTCCTACTTGCCTTTTTCTTTCTACTTCTTCCACAAAAAGCCAAAAACTAACCTAAGTGCCTGGCTGCAACTCTCACTTCCATACTCTATCATTCATACCACTTAACTGCCTCCAGCTGGTGGAGATTCCTGACCTCCATTTGTCCTCAGGCAGGACCCCCATTCATCTTACCTCCTTTAAACTGTTTTTTCTGACAGCATCCAACATTCTCTGAGAAATCCATTTGAGCTCCAACCACTTTCAATGACCGCAAAGCTTTTTTCATCTGGCTTGTAATCTAAAGTAGAAATCAAATCACTAGTTTCTTCAAGAGCTGTAGGCAGAGATGCTAGAATAATGCAAGTGGCAGGAATAAACAGTATTCCTTAGCCCTTTTTTATGTGGCAGAATGCCTGGCCACAAGGGGTGAACATTGAAGGAAAGTGTGTAGCCAAGGCAACACTCAATTACTTGACAGCTTCAAAAGCCCAGCCAATACAGTTCATCTGGATGTTGGATGTCCCCACCTTGGAACCACATGGGAGATCACTGCAAACCAGATGAGGTAGTCACCCCTAACCTTTACAGCAAGTTACACTCATCTCTGAGTACTGCACATCTGAATTTATTAGTGCCCTTGTCTGAATCAGTCTATCTGGTCTTTTGTAACTTCTGAACTACAGTCTAACTGCAATAAGAGTGTGTCCATAAGTAACTCCTAGCGGTGATACATACTGCTGCATTAAAGCGTTTGGACTTTGGTTTGTCATAAACTTCATCACTTGCTGAAGTAATCGAAGTAGCTCAAGTACTCATAGCAGCAGCATCAAGACTCTGAGCAAGTACTTAAAGTTGTTTCAGAAAGGTATTTGTAAATTAGACCTTTTTTAGCATAGCATATACAAGTAATCTTTGCTAAAATTTCCTCCGAGAAGTGTGCTCAGTGTTGACTTACGTGCTGTAGCAGGCGCCTGGCTGGTTTTACCTCTCCCACAACACAGGTACTTTTTAAGAGACATAGTTTTCTCTTGTACTCTTCTCAGAAGAATGGCAGACAGCTTACTTTTCAGGAACAGCAGTTCACAGTAAGAAAACAGCTTTCCTTAAGACACGCAAGCTAGGCAATTGAGGTAAGACCCCAGCAAATGCAAGACTTGAAAACCAAGCTGCACGGTGTAACACCAGGTTACTAAGAGTGAGACCCTGCTCAAGTACAGAAAGCCAAGTTATCTGTGCTTTCCTATATATTTAATGCAAAGAACATTAGATAGCTTTACTGAAGATGCTCTTCCCTGGAACTGTTGGGTTTTATCTGCTAACAACAACTAGCTGAAGTCTTACGTTAATCAGCCTAAACAATCCATAATGTTTTTACTTGTTTTGGAAACCAAACTCCCTGACTCATGAAGCTGTATTTCTTTTGTAAGGTAATATAAGGATACTCTACTAAGCACAGGTTAAGTTCCATAAATAAAGTCCATCAGAACTACAGCCTAGGCAAGAGGGTTTCCAGAGAGTATCTCAAGCTACAAAATGAAAAAAAATTATCTGAGAATTAAAAAAAAAAAAAATTTGCCAACACCAACTAGAACCTTCATCATACAAAATTGTAAGCTTCCTTACCAACACCTAAGTCATCAGTAGTGATAGTTTTGTAAGAGACTTTAGAATTAGTATCAATATGGCTCCATTTTGTAACTGACAAAAGTCACACAGAATGCCCCTACCATAGAACACACTAACAGAAACTCTTAGCTGCAGGCAGAAAGATCTAATCCAAAGCAGTTAAACATAACATTCTCTTGGGTAAACACCTAGTACTAATTTCCAGACCAGAATTGCATCTGTCCACTGAAGTGGAGAAGACTCTGCTCTGAAGAAAACTTGTATGCTCTGGAGCAGATAAGCCCTCATGATGCATCTGCCTATCAAGTCTAGTTGAGGTTGGGTTGTTTGGGGCTTCTTCCATCCCCCATGTCGGGGGGGGGGGGGGACCAACCCCAAAAACTCAACAAAAAACCCACACACCCAACCACCAAAACCACCACAATTGAATCAAAAAATCTCGAACTCCTATTATGAGGAGATTCCAGTCTTGAACATAGAGCCTTGCCAATTTTACTCCTGATATCAATACTGTATCACTTACAAGACTGACTTTCATCTAACTGTAGGGATTTGAAAGTAGTGGTTTTAGATCAAAATGACCTGGTTCACAACTTTGGCAAGGCTCACTGTTAAACTAGATGCAATGAGAATGTTAACTTAATGGTGTTGATCCATATACACACATATAATCATGAATTTTAGATTCACACCAAAGCTCCGTGCAGTCAAGAAGCTTCATCTCCATTAGTATGAACAGCTCACCTCTGTCATCATGCATACAATCATGTCAGAAGAGCCCAGCAATGGTACCTTAAGAGAAAGTATCTACACCACAGTTTAGGCAGAAAGGGGAAAAAAATTCACCCGGACCAGTCTGTATCAAAGCCATCTATTGTTTCAGAGAAACTAAAAATCAGATTGAAGACAGCACACTTTTTACACATCAGACTGATTAGTTACTGCTACTCCATTTGTGCATCAGAACATAAGCACACCATTCAATGCATTCATAGGCAACACTAACTCTACCCTTCAGAAAAAGGAAGGCCAAGGAATATTCTAATTTGTCATAGACATCACTTTTACTGGTTTTTTTTCCAAGCATGACAACTTAAGTAAAAAAAAAAAATGTCAGAGCACAAAACAATCTGAAGTTTCAGCTACCACCAGTTGTGTTCCTTTGTGATAGTAGTTTATACACTTTTTCTGAAAACCCTCCTCCCAAAACCTTAAGCAGGCTTCACAACATTTTATAAGAGAAAGAGCAAGTCAGGGGAAAGTTCAGTTCTGTCTAGTATCCCCTAAGTTACAATTACACCTGGCAAGTTCCATATCTTCCATTTAATCACTCCAAATCAGAAGCAGTTCTAGTTAATGCCAATTAATTTGTTCACTCAAGACCTACAATACAGGGGGAGAAAAAAAATTATGCTCATTAATAGGTCATAATGCTCTCTTGGGACACTAATGTACTAATGCAGTTTCCCACGCATCTGGTTCACTGGCTACCAGACAGACGAGGGCTAAAGTTGCTTGGACTTTTCTGGGGATATTCTGAGAGGCCAAAGTAACTGCAGAGGCAGGATATACGCATGCACCAACTGTTTTGGCTGGGAGTCAGACACCTCAATGTTAAACAGCAGCCTAAGGAAGCATTCTCTTCCCACTAAGGGGATACTCTAAATACTGCTGCTTGCCAGAAAAGGCTTAAAAAAATGCCATAGCTATGAATGTACCAAAAAGAGCTGTTTTCAGGTAGGGGGAATAGAACAAGCAATTCAACAGTACACATGAAAAGCCTGCATCTTTCACTGACTTACTCACTTCACAATCACTGACAAGACTGATGTACATATTTCTGCACCTGCAATTGTAAAAGCAGGTAAAATATTTAATATGTAATTTACAATGTATTTTACCAGCTTGGCATACAGGATGAACAGAATATATCAAAGTAGTTGACAGTTATAGGCTTGTGGAGGCCCTGCAAAAAATATTACCTCAGATATCTGCTAATTTAAAAAAAAAAAATCAATTTGCATTTTAGAAGTGATACAATTCAATCTACCACAAAATACAAAGAGCTGCAAAAATGTATACCATTCCAACAACAATGTATATAAGTTATTAAATAATGATCTGATTTAAAAGAATATAAATGAAGCCTTTAAGTAGGTCTTTTCTACATGCATATTATTCCTCATTAAAGAAAAATATGTAAAAAGGCCATTGGTAATTGCTTTGTTAACCACGGTAGAAAATGCCAATTCTCTGGTCACAGACGCCACTAGTTTAGCACTTAAGGTCTCTGCAGTGTTACATGTGATTATTTTTAAATACTGTTAATTCTATTACTCCATTGGTAAAGAATGCGTGACTTGGAATATGGCAGTCTTCATACTGAGAGGGCAGTGATGCACAGTTTTATATAGTTATCCAGAAGAACAGCACCCTCCACTGCTCTGTACTTGTGGCTCGTCATCAATGATCTGTACACCTCGCCTCGCTGTTCCTGACTGACTGGAACCATTGCCTCTCGCTCTTTCATCCACTTGAGCAGTTTCTATCATTCCTGTAAAAGAAAAAAATGCATTCTATAAAATGCAGTGGAATGTCATCTAAGACTTGGAAATCTTAATCTACTTGAGTTACATGCACAAAGTTCAGCTAGAATGGTTCTCCTATTTATTATGCAGAAGTGAGCACTCGGGTATCACAGGGTGTAGCTGCAGCAACATTCTCAGAACTTCCTAAAGCACCAAGCATCCAGCAGCTCCAGCTGATTAAGGGAGACCTTAGATGCTCAGATGTGTTGGAGTCAGTGACTTTTAAGAGCTAGGTTTACCCACTCA
The DNA here is from genome assembly GCF_000690775.1 of Eurypyga helias. Lineage (NCBI taxonomy): Eukaryota > Metazoa > Chordata > Aves > Eurypygiformes > Eurypygidae > Eurypyga > Eurypyga helias. Next base: position 2,885 of record NW_010225491.1, on the reverse strand, counting down.
TATAAAGAACATTCTGTTAAAGAAAGCAAACAAGAACCCCCCCACAGAACACACATACCATACCACCCCACCCCCTAAAAAAACCCCAAAACATGCAGGTCAAGTTTTGCTTAAATTTTTGCTCATAAGTATGTGAATGAATAGGACAACTTCCCTGGGTTACAACTTTTTTATCCTACATTCCGTGATCTCTACCATTTGCTTAGACTGCTGTGTAAAATTTGCATCATTACAACTCCACTTTTACGATCTGTACTTGACATTATTTGAGAGAATTTTCAAAAGAGGTTAACACAGAGGGTTTGAAGTGAGACCAGTCACGTGAAGCGTGATTGGAAGTTACTATTTACACAGGCTGAGCGAACCAGCAGTCAGTGCTCCAACAAATGACAGACGTTTCTGGAGTACAGCAAGAATTTGCAGCATTGTAAGCACCCATACATCAAGCTTCCATAGCTGTTACAGTACACAAGCGGCTTGAAGCCGACTCAGATGAAGGTGGTTCTTAGTAGTAATTTACATTAAGGTTTTGCTATATGGTTAAGCATTCTGAAGCCTTCAACATTTTGTGAACGAGCTTTTTACCAACGAACTAGTTAATACTTACTTTTACAAAGGTCAAGAAACAGTTCTTCAATTCCTTTGTTCTGTTTAGCTGAAGTATGATAATGTTTTGCTCCAACAGATTCAGCATACCTGTAGGAATGCAGATACAGAACTTCACTGTACTAAAGGACTCAACCTTTCTAAGGCTTTACATGAAGCAAAAAGATGATCACAAGAGGTTTTATTCTGAGTTCAGAGTTAATCCATTCTTTACACTAAACCAACACCTGTAGGTTATGTTGTTAAATCTGCCATGACTGATGAAAAGCACTAGACGAAATAAAGATTCACATCCAGAAATGCATTTAAACCACAAATGGTGACTTTTCTCATGTACAACTCTCAAGTTACACTTTGGTCAGGAAGGACGTTCTGGCACTCAGACACTAACGGAACACTTCACATAGCAGCCAGCTATGCACTGCTGGTTGTTAACAGTATCACAAGTTTACTACTCCAGTTTAATTCTGCAGTGACTGTTTCTATTAATAATTGGTGTAACTTACGTTTCTGCTTCTTGCACTGAAACATGTCTCTCTTTTTCCAAGTCTATTTTGTTACCTGTTGGAAAGAAGTTAATCTTTCAAGTCATTGTACTCCCATGTTACTCAAAAGAAAGCAGTCGTGTAATGATTGTACCCCATCAATTTCTTACAAGCCATCCCAGTAAAGACCAACTCCTAAACAAGTCTCAGTTTGGAGCCCAATATGATTTAAGAGTCTCCTTTCACTCAAGCGTTTACAGGCAATGAAGTTACACTTCTGTAGTGAGATCAGGACAGCTAAATACCTCCATATAAGACACTGATTCAGCATTCTGCTTTTCTAATTTATTAGCAGTTTATCTGTGTGCAGAGGTGTTTTTTTGTAGAATATCCATACATCTATCCTCCTGAAAGAGTTTTAATCACTTGATCTGATCTTAAATTTAAATCCAGTATTTCTCTTGCATTGTTTGCATTTAACTATCCAAGCTTTAAGACTCATGCCACCCCCAAGCACCTGATTATGAAAACAGATAAGCATCCAGTCTACAACACTGAGAACAGTAAATAACGTGACATTTGAGTACTTGCAAGAAGGATAATACACATTTGAGGGTTTTGTTTCTCTTCGTTAAAATCTAGTCTGCAGGTGTCTGTACCATGTACTTCTGACATGGTGTGTGATTTAAGAGTCTGTTGTTCAAAACAAACTCTTATTTTCCTCAACGTGATCTTCTGAAACTTCTACCCCCAGCTAAATCTTAAATAGCAAATTAACATAAGGTTTACCTCTTGATACGTACAAGCTGTCAAAGCAGTACTTGGACAATGACAATCAGAAGAAACATTTCTGATTCTGTCACTAGACTCACATGTTAAAAAAGACAGACTTACCTACTATACATAAACAGATTTCGTTTCCCAACATTTTTCTTAATTCCTTAACCCAGTTTTTTACCTGCAAAAAGAACAGAGCCAAGTTTATTTTCACTTGATATACTACTAGTTTAGGCACTGCAGAACTGACACATTTCCTTCATTAACCATTTACTCTAAATTTGAAACAAACAGATGTAAAAAATATTCTTTACATAGCTACGTACAAGTTGAAGTAGCATCCACAAGTCATCACAACTCTGCAGATGGGGGGCAAGAGTTTAGCTGCTAGCACAAGTGCTTTACTTGCCCTACATCAGGCTATTTAGATTACTTATGCTGTTGTGGAACTATATATACCCTTTTACTACTTCCATCACTTCTAACCCAAGCCTTGCCCATACAACCAGAATTTCTTAGTCCTCTACACAGTTTTGCCACAAAT
>NW_010225491.1:0-462 GCF_000690775.1 Eurypyga helias | reverse complement strand
AGTGTCATCAGTTTTCAGCTGGAATGTCCTGTAGGGTGATAGCACTGATTTGACACAGAGTTGGAAAACACTCACTTGCTCAGACCGATCAACTAATACTGCTGTAGAATAGTTAGATATCAGATTTCAGGTTTTGAAAGTCCAAATATATATTATGACTGAGAAGGTAATGTTTCCACTATCGTGTACTGCAATTTCAGAGCTCTCAGATCTGCAGAAGGTCTTGTCATTTAGGGTCTTTCAGTAATTTGGTCTATACAGTAGAAATCACAATTGCATAATATCACAGCCATACTGGTTCACATTTACAGCTTGTCAAGGTAACTCACACATTAATTCTCTGGTGTTCTTTGAATAACCCTGTCACAACTTCAGCAGACTGAAGAAGTAGGACTTCAAAGGAATACGATTAAGGCGTATACTTCCATTATACATGCCGTGGTTTACCTCTGGCTAGCCAAA
>NW_010225490.1:0-20576 GCF_000690775.1 Eurypyga helias | reverse complement strand
AGTTTTTCATCAACCAGTACCCCATAATGTCAAACATAACATAAATGTCAAAATGAGGCTAGTATGTTTTATCAACTTGTGCAGGTGCTTTTTGGCTCATGCACTAAGCAGACTTTGTCTGAAAATGGTTTCTAAATTTGCTTTTCCTGGATACCTCTTCTCTTCAGTCATGCTGATGACAAGGCTACTGTAATTGAAACTTACGCAGACTTCATAACGATGCTTTTCTGCAACCATACCTATTAGACATTTTTGGACTAAGCAGAAAAAAGCTTTTAAAGTCTACTCTGGAATTGATATTCCACAATAAACTTTGTTCTTTTGTATACATTTTCTTGTTCTTTTTGCCTCAGTCTTACAGTTACCTGAGGACAAGTAAAGTTCTCCATAGATCTTTCAGATGCCTTGGGCACGTGTATTATCAGAGAGCTAGAATTTATTGAGGTAAAGAGAGAAAACGCTGCCGTGTTAAAAGGCATATTGGCTAAACGTTGCTTTTCATGTAATCAGTGCACTTGGGTTACTTAAATGTGGACAGATCTCTGAAGTTTGTATCAAGTGTGGTAAAAACAGTTTGCCTGCACGAAGACACATTGTACATAAAATGCTGTAAAGAACAGGGAATAAAATGGACTAATGAAAAACTGCTTATAGTAAAGAAGAAGATTGATGCATAGCAGGATAGCTGAAGCATGAGGTGCTATGTAATAGATTTGCTGGGTTGAATCACATAAGGTTAGTTTGGTAATGACTTGTGAAGATTGCTACCTATGTATCAGTGCTGCAGATGAACTTGTGAGCTCCCAGAGCTGCTTTTTTTCACCTCAAAGTTCAGTTAGCCTAACAAGACATTGCCTCTTCTCTTTCTCTTTTTCTCTCTTGCCCAAACTTTGTATTGTTTGTATCACTAGACTATTGCTACAGCTGCAATTTTTTGGAGAAAGGACTAAAAGGTAAAAAGCTACCTATGAAGTTACCCAAGTTCCAGGTAGTAAATAAGAATTAAATCAGTTCATGCTGCAGAGTCAGGTTTAAGCTGGATAAATGTATACTGTAATGCTGTTATTTTATTCTGTCATTTGTAATCAGCACATTTCTCTTCCCAGGCTTGATGGTGAAGGTCATTCAAATTCTTTGTCAACTGCTTATAAGCCTGTTTCCCTGCCTCTGACCTCTCCGAATGTAAAGCTGAATCTGACTAGTCCAAAAAGAGGGCAGAAAAGAGAAGAAGGCTGGAAAGAAGTTGTTAGAAGGTAACATTGTATGTCTGTGATCTATTGTATGTCTGTGATCTTTTTACCTTGTGATTTATTCTCCAATATAGAATGTCCATCAAGCTTGTGTAATTATTTAATTGTATAATTACTTTATAAAAAGTCTACCCCCCTTACTCTTGCAGTGCTGTGAAAACAAATTTCAGTCCTAATTTGAAGTAACTCCTCACTAACTCAGCATCAGTATGATGTGAACATGTTATTTGGCACAAGGGCTTTCTTTACCTGTGATTTCAGTGGACTAAAGGATGTGGGGATAAGATAAAAGGGGGAGGGAGCAGGTGGCAGTGAAAAGCCCCTACAGCAGATTATTGCTTGAACGTGAGCTAAAGGCAGGATGGATGTTAGCAGAGGAGAGGAGAGCTGGATGATCTCTTCAAGGCTAAAATCCATTGTGCTTTGAGTGGTGACCTTGATCAATGATTACGTGGAAAATTCTGTCACCTTAAAGTGAGTGCTAGAGGTACAATTAGATTTAAAGATTTTCTGTAAAATCAAACTTTCTCTTTGAAAATATACTGGATTTTATTATATGGACATTAACACTGGTATCTTTTCTGTAACCTTTGTGGGGTCTATTACTTGTAACTAGAAATAATCATCTGGCTTTCCTTTTTTTGTTCCCTTATCAAAAAGGAATACAGCATGAACATACAGGTGTCAGATGCTTTGGGTGCATTTAAGATGTCCTCCTGTTATGTTCTGCAATGGTAGTGAACAAATATGCTCATTTTTGAGAATGTTAGGATATGTGCAAAGAACATAATTATATGGAGGTTTTAATGCATTCAAATTAGTGGAAGACACAGGCTGTTCTTAATAAAGGTTAAAAAGCCAGTATAATCTGAAAATCTAAGCATTGGAACCCTTAGAGGATTTGTTCTGTCTCTGCCTTTTGTTGTGTTTGCAAATGAGGTTCTCCACTATGACATGGCCTTGCGAAATACGTGGTTGCAGACAGCCTACTATTTGGCGAGTTGTGCAGGTGTGAAATCATTAGACAGGCAGATGACTCTTCCAGGGTTGCACACAGACCCTGCCATTGACCCTGGAGCTGCTCCATCTCTCCTCCTGAGTCTCTTGAGTCTCATACGCTCAACTCAACTGCTTGGTTGAGTGTTGTCAGCTCTTCTGCTGGAGATGGCAGAGTTCTGGAGATGGCATCCAAAACCCAACCTTTACTCACCCTTGAGGAATCAGCATGTGTTATAAAGAACATGTTTAGAAAGTGTTCTGTAGTGGTGTGTTTGCTTTGCCCAGACTGATCGAAGCATGCGTCCTGCCAAAGAGCTTTTTGGCAACTTCAGATGCGTATGAAAAATGCCCAGGGGTTGCATGCATTTGAAGTCTTTTCTGGTCTCAACAAGAATTCTTCTCCTCCCCTGTCCCCATGACCCATGAGTAACCCCCTGGCTAGAAGGGATGTCTATCAAAGAAGTAATCAATGAAACATCCCTTCTGCCCTTTACAGGCAAGTAGGCAGAGTTTTGAAAGACCCTCCTCCTAGTAACACTCTGCAGCCAACACCTATTGAGCAATTTCAGCTGCAGAGAGGAGGGCGCTGCTGTTCTGGAGCCAAAAGGTACTGTTTTGGGCACTTCTTAAGGTAAAATCCATTGAGCTTGGTGGGTGGGGAGGGAGCAGTGGGTGGGCAGGGACCTGGGTACGGGGGTGAGCTCTCCTGAAGGAGGAATGTCTCTGTGGGTGGTGGTGTGGGGTTGTTAGTGGGCTGAGGTGGAAACAGAACAAAGTATGGCATGTCTTGAAAGTTAGGTGATGATGTAGGCTCTGGTTTGGGGAGAGAGCGACTGGGATGTCTGCCTTGAGAGGGGAGTCTTCAGGGTGGAGGGCAGAAGGCGGCTTTGGAGGAGAGCTGGGTGCATGCTCTAAGGAGCTGGTTTCTGGGGATGGGGAGGGTTGTAGCATGCTCTCTTGGCAGGAAAGGGGGAATGAAAAAACACCTTGGCAAGATGAGATGATGCTTTAGAACATTTCCATGTATTTAGATGTGTTTAAAGTGGGTTTCCTTTAAGTCATGTTAAGTGAAAAACAATTTCCCGAGGATCAAGTTACTTAAAAGCTTCCAAGACTGGAATAGCTAGGTGAAGCTGCCAGCCTTTTTGGGGATTGGTGGTAATCTGTACAGTGTTCTGAGGTGCCTGCACTGTTATCACAATGGTTTCTGAAACCCCTCTGAATCCCCTCTAATTGTTCAGTATTGAACTACTGCACATCAGTGACAAGCTTTGAAAGTGGTGTGTGGGCTTGAGAAGTCCAACCTTTAAAGTCTGGGGACAGTGGTGGCGCAGAGATACCTTGGCTGGGGTCTGGATGTAAGCATAGGTTGTATTCAAAGACTCCCCAGTACTGTATGCCTTCACTGACCCACCAATATCACGTGAACTAGAAAAAGCCTAGATTGACTTATTTTGCTGAACTGAGTTATAGTGTTGTGGCCTGACAGGGAGCCTGCTTTTGAAAGTCTGTGCTGCCTTCACAGTGACTTCCAGCAGCTCCTAAAATCACAGAACCGCACAGTTTTAACCATCTGCCGTTGTGTAGTGTTGCCAATAAATTTTCAGATCTGTAAGTCTGAGAGAGGTGGGTTGTGAATGCAAGTGGTATTACAGAGCTGATCATTGGGAAGACAATGGAAAACCACCTTCTCCTTGGCACAAACAATCCAAATGGCTAAGCCATGGGCTTTTATATATGAAGCAGCACTGTTTATGTAAATCTAGGTTGATAGGCTAAGTATTGTCTTGTTTTGAAAGACCACAAGAGAAGATAAAATCTAAAAGTGTTTCTAAAGCAGTATGAGGCACATACATCTGTGTTACAACATTGGTGGAGTAAATCCTTCTGGAGAGTCTTTGTCAGGTACTGAAGATGGTGAGTAATTTGGGTGGTGGAGTTTTAGTGAGGCTCCAAAGGGTGAAAAAAGTATCAGCAGAAAACCACCTGCTACCACCTTAAACCACCTTAAAACTTGAGACTATTGCTTCAGACTATTGCCACCTGTCAAACAGCAAGGGATTTTTGTATGCCTTTAAAGTTTTAATACATTTCACAGATTTGTGATCTTTGTGATATAGGTCAAAGAAATTATCTGTCCCAGCTTCTGTCGTATCTAGAATAATGGGAAGAGGTGGGTGCAACATCACAGCAATCCAAGATGTCACTGGTGCCCATATTGACGTTGATAAGCAAAAAGATAAGAATGGCGAGAGAATGATCACTATAAGGTACAGTATCTAGAAATGAAAGTCTCTAGTTACTCCATAGTGTCATTTATTAAGAAGTTTGTTTGCTTTTTAAGATGGGACACATTTAGCTTCTTGGTACTAGAATAGAACATATATTACTGCTGCCAAGATATGCTGAAGGTCAGTGTCAAAAGATAATCCTTAAGATATGCAAAAGTCAAGAAATAACTTACTGGAGTAGATGTGCAATAGGCTTGTGGATCTGTATAAAATTGAGGCTATGGAATGTTGCACAAAGTGGGGTTTCCTTTTGCAAAAGATAAATATGTTTGTATTCAACCTAGGGGTGGTACAGAGTCGACGCGATACGCAGTGCAACTCATCAATGCCCTTATTCAAGATCCTGCCAAGGAACTGGAAGACTTGATTCCTAAAACTCATATAAGAACACCTGGTGCGAGTACCAAATCAATCCATGCAAACTTTTCATCTGGAGTCAGCACTGCAACTGCTTCGAACAAGAACTCCTTTCCTCTTGGAGCACCGCCCCTAGTCACATCGCAGTCATCAACACTGTCTACTTTCCAGCCTACTAACAAATTAAATAAGAATGTCCCAGCAAATGTGCGCTCATCTTTTCCGGTGTCTCTTCCTCTAGCTTATTCTCACCCTCATTTTGCCTTGCTGGCTGCCCAAACTATGCAACAGATCCGGCACCCTCGCTTACCTATGGCCCAATTTGGAGGAACTTTTTCACCTTCACCGAACACTTGGGGACCATTCCCAGTGAGACCAGTTAACCCTGGCAGCACAAACAGCTCTCCAAAGCATAATATGTAGGTAGTCAGAATGGAAATATTTTACAGACGGAGTCTCCTGGATTAGCTACTTCTAGTTGTCCCATTACTGTCTCTTCTGTAGCTGCTTCCACCCAACCGCTGTGCGTAGCCAGTAATCGGACTCCCTCTTCGGTCAGAAAGCAGTTGTTTGCCTGTGTTCCCAAGACGAGTGCTGCAGCAACAGCAATCTCAACTGTGACGAGCACCTGTAGCACTCTGCCTTCAGCTTCCTCTGCCCCCCCAAACAATGGGCAAGTGCCCACAGCATTTCTGCCATCCAATGCTCCACAAACGCAGCATCCTGCACTTAAAGTGGACTCTTTCTCGGCTGCCTCAGCACCCAAAGAGAAGGTGTCAGCACCAGACCAGCCCGCTGCAAATGTTTGCGCACCATCTTTGGTTGCAAGTAGTTGCAGTATGTCAGTTAGCAGCAACTCAGGAGTCACCGAAACGCGCCCATCAAGCAGCCCTGCACTGCTAAATAATGTCCAAGATGAAATACTGCCAACCAGCATGTCGGAGATCAATCCTTCCATGTCAATGCCTTTTTCATCTAGCTCAGAAACTGTTCCTTTAAGCTTACCATCACCCAGGTCAGTTGTTGCAGATAATCAGGACAACAGTAACTTACCTCAAGTAGCTGTACCAGCGCCTCGAGTTAGTCACAGGATGCAGTCCAGAGGTTCTTTCTATTCAGTGGTACCAAATGCAAACCTCCATCAAGATCCTCAGTCTATTTTTGTTACGAACCAAGTTCCTTTAACACCTTCTCAAGGTCCACCTGCTGCAGTGCAGCTTTCGTCAGCCATGAACGTTATGAATGGTTCTCAGATGCACATTAACCCAGCAAACAAATCATTGCCCCCTACCTTTGGGCCAGCAACGCTCTTCAATCACTTTAGTAGTCTTTTTGATAGCAACCAGGTGCCAGCTAACCAGGGATGGGGAGACTGTCCACTCTCTACCCGAGCGGCAGCTGACCCATCTTTCACTGTTCAGTCAACCTTTCTGAATAACTCTGTGCTAGGACACGTGGAAAATGTGCATCCTGACAACTCCAAGGCTCCTGGTTTCAGGCCACCTTCCCAGCGGGTTTCGACTAGTCCTGTAGGTAAGTCGTTAAGGTCATGCACTGGACGGAACTCTTTCTCCAACCATTACACTTTGATCATCTCAAACTGTTTGAGAAGTAGTTTACAAATGACAGAGAATACTAATGTAATGAGGATGGCCTACTTTTTTCAGGAGCTTTTTAAAACATTGATGATTATTATTTTCCTCTTCTCTTCAGCTCTTCTGGGATATTAGGTGTTGGGAACATTGCAGATACTGCATTCTTGTCCTCTGTAAGACACGGGAACACTTCTGCCTGTATGTAGTGTTCAGAGTAGCATTGTTCTCAGTTTTTCGTTTGGAATGGAACATAGGGTTGGGTGATACCAGAACTGAAACAGCAGGGCCAGGACTCTTGACAGGTTCCAGCTGCAGGGGTGCATGCGGTTGTTCGGTATCTTATCTGAGATTTCGACTTGACTCAGTGAGGGTAAACTCTGTACTTTTTGTCTCTGATATGGCTCTGGAGTCTTTATGAGCTTACGCTGTGCTTTGGGAAACTGGTGTACTACAGCATTGTGTGTTTTATTAGGAAGTTACTGTCCTGCTGTTAAGTATAGCAGTTCAAGCTTATCTGCTTTTATTTGAAATGGGTTAGGAACGCTCGGTGAGCTCCTTTGCCCTTGCTGTGCTCTGCCTAAAGGATTATTATCATTTTAGTGCAAACTGTGTTGCAGGCAACTGGTTGCACCCTTTTGGCTGAAAGGGAGCCTCAGGAGATGTAGTCTGTGCCACCCTGTTCTCCCCTTCATTCTTACCATTATGGCTTTATGGTGCCTTGAAACTGGGTAGCTGGAGAACCTTGCTTTGCAATTGTCTTTACCGCTGTAGTGTAGGTTAGATATTTGGGGTAACGCTTCAGGACTTGAATGCTAGACTGGGACAAGTCAAGTAGCTTGACTTTTAGACTAAAGGAGAAGGGGCCATCTGGGAGACGTGGTGAGGAAAGATTTTCAGCATTCCCATTCCTCTCAGCTGATCTGCAAAATGCTGGACTTCTGAAAACCAGAGCACTTCTCTCTGACTAACTTTAACCACAAAACTGGGATGTTTGCTATGACTATTGTTTTCTTAATAGTTTAATTTGGGCTGTATAGCTCTGCAAAGCAAGTGAGCACCTAGAGCTCTTTTGATCACCTTCGTTTCAGAAACTAAACTGTCAGTCACATGGGGAGGTTGGAGGTAGGGGAGTCTGGGGAGAAGGGGGCATTTTGAAGGTGTGATAGTGAGGAAAGGAGCGGGGATTGTAGGCTGAGGACCTCTCCAAGGACCTCTGCCTTCCCTTGGAGTGGAAGTGTGGTCCTGTGGTCTGTCCACCCATCTCATTTGCTGGCTGTTCCCAGTGGAGCAGACCTTTCCACTCAGCTCAACCTCTAAGGGGAGTGAACTGGGGACAACCTTGGCTGCTTCCATAGGGTTCAGTGGCAGGTTTCATAAGATGTTGAGAAGGGGGTGGGGAAAAGGGCCTGTCACGCTGACTTATGCTTTGGCCAAAAGCAGTGCGATGGACAGGGAGCAGTCTGGGCCTTTCCTGGCAATTCAGTACCCTTTTGTGTGATTAGAGGAAGTAGTAACAGCCATCGAGGTAGGTGGACACTGTCCTCTAATCTCAGCTGTGACTCTATACACCTGATGGAGCAGAGGTTTGTCTTTTGTACCTGTCTTGCATAATTGGGCTGTGGCAAATTTTTCCACAAATCGGCATCTCTTGGTGATCACCTAAGCTGATTTGGTGGAAATCTAATATAATTTGATTGCGCCAACTTTTTCTTAACAAGTTGTCACCTCAGGGTGGACTTCGGATACTCTGCTTTTCCTAACCATCGGTAAGGTCAGTTGCAGCTTGAGTCTTCTCTGATGCACTGGTTCTTCTGATGCACAGATACATGTGCAGAGCTCCTTGCCAGCTGTGGATCTGTCCTGGAAGTGGCCTTTTGCCTTGCTTATGTCTTGAGATGTTTTGTCGTAGCTGCTTGCAGATTGAGGGCAGACTTAGCCCAAACATTAGGGGAGGCTGTGAAGAAGACCAAAAGAAGTCTGTTTGTTACTTCTTTCCTCCGCATTTTAAGAAGGGGTTTGAGACCTTGCTCACATGGCATTGAAAGATACCAAAAACTTGGAGTATGCCAACTTAAGAAGCAGCACGCAAGTATGAAGTTGCATGAAATGGCTGGGCTCCGTGTTTTACAGAGTGACCAAGTGTTACTGCTGTTTCTCTCAAGGTGAAGGTAGCCCATGCAGTAACCAGTTTCTGCAGAAGTGCCTGGGGATTTGATAAACTGAATTTTGAGCAGCATTTGTGTGAGATTGGTGCACCAGTCTCAATCTCAGTTACACTCTTGGAGCATGATGAAGAGTTTGAATTCATGGCCCAGGTAACTGCAGAGTAACGTACTGCAAAACGTTTAGTATTACAAAGCCTGATTTTGTTGGTAGATACATAAATAGGAAGCTCATTACTGAAATCAAGATGTAAATAATTGTTCATAGGAGTCATTTTTAAATTGACCAAAGGTTTTTTTCATCCACTTTTATGTAAGGCAAGAGAATGAGAAAAGGTGTTCTTCACAACCTGAAAATTTGTGCATCTCTCGCTATCAGACTTCATTCAGCCTGTAGAAAATACGCAGCAGTGCAAAATGGTCTTGGTTGTACAGTCATTGCACTTTGGAACACATCCTACCAAACCTTCAAAAGACAGCTGGGCATCTCTTCTGCAGAAGAGCTATTTTTGTCATAATCTCTGCCTTGTTCCTGTTAAGAAAATCAGCAGTCCCCGTGGGCAGCAGCTGCTCTGTTACCCTTTCTTTACGGGTTAGAGATTCAGGACTTTCAGTGGTTTTGTCAGCCACCTGGTAACTTGGTTTTGGTGTGTGGTGGAATCGGTCACCATAGGGGCCTGACTATGTCTGAGTTGACTTTTGTGGATGGAGAGTTAGAAAGACTGTCCCATCAGTAGCTCCATGGCAGATGCTCAGTCGGGGGGCCCTCAGCTGGAGGTGCTGCAACCTGTTAATAGCTAGACTCCATGCTGGAGGCCAGTCTGCACCTCTAGGCAAACGCAGATCAATCAGATTGCCTTTACAGGCAGCCTGCCACAGGTGTTAGCAACTTCCTTACAGCCTTGGAGTCTTGCACTTGTGCTGTGACAAACCCTGAAAGATTGGCCTCCCATCCTCAGCTGCCTGCCTCTGAGCACCTCGTGTTGGTGGTAGTAATTAATTTCTCCTTGTCTGGAATGGAGACTTCTCTTTTTTTAATGTTTGGGGTAAGGACTAGTGAGAAAAATACCTTCCTCAAATCTAGTGAGTCATTTCTGTCAATGTGAGCAGGCTGGATCTGGCATTTATGGAAGCAAAGACTTGGTTGATAATATTGGGGGAAAAAGACCTGGCTTTCAGAAAGGTGTTGAGGCGATGAAAGTTGCACCTCTCGTCTATGACCTAAGGTATTGCCTGGCACCACTGTCATTTGCAGGCTGCTGTGGTGTACATAGGTACAACCTTCAACCTTGCTCTGCAGCAATATAGGCTGGTCCTGGTTGTGGTCATTTTGAAATGTTTAAATGGTTTTGAAATTAGTCTTGTTTAATAGGCCCTTGAAACTAAACCCAAAACTCAGGTGAACACACAGCCATGCCCATTTCTGCTGTCAGGTAATAACATGTGATAAGAGCTTTTAAAACATTTTGGAAGAGTACTTAAAAGCTTTGGCTTATTGAAAACTGTAATTCCCCCTTGCTAATAATTTTGTGGGACTATGAACTTTCTCTCAATCTCTCCCTTCCTTACACATCTCTGTAGAAAGCACCCCACTCACCTGTTGTGCTGTGCATCATCAGCTCTGTTTCTCTGGACACAGCATGCTCTGACAGATCTATATGTGAATGTACCTATAGGATAGCAAATGCCTTACTGCAGTGGACTAGTTCCCTGGTGCTGGATTCCACTGGGACTTTCACTGAGCCCTGTATCCCTGTTTGACTTTGTGGCTGTTTTGTAAGCAAAGATCCTTGCCACTCCCAACTTTCTTCTTTTGATGTCCCTGCTAAGATAATTTCCTTTCAGTGACCAAAGGGATGGCTTTTTTTGTTAAAACTTCAGGCCAAAGCAGAGAGCATACAGAAATGCCTTATGTTGGTTTCTGAGGGAGAATCGTGCACCTGTAAAATGAACTTAACCATGTGCAGATACCCCCAAAGGTGATGAGATGCTTTAATTATATTTGGAGCACTAGCTCTCTCGGTGCTTTGAAGCAGGTTCCCAAAGAGAGATATTTAATCAAATTTATGTTTATTTCAGGCTTACCCTCTCTAGATCCATCCAACAGCTCTACAACTTCTTCTTCAGGTCCTTTGACAGGCTTTTCAGCAAACATACAAGGAGCACGGGTTTACCTTCAAGGGCCAGCGCCTGTTGGGACTCCCAGCTTTAACAGACAGCATTTTTCACCACATCCTTGGACAAGCGCAACAAATTCATGTAGGAACTTCATGGGTCTGTCTTAGTTAACTATAAATTCATAGCTATTGTCTTGAGTAGATTTGTAACTTGAGGGGAAATCACCCAGTGATGCACAAAATGCTTTCCAATTGCTTTTAGCAGCTGTGAGGATAGCGTGCAAATCCCAAGCTGTACTATTTTGTGTTTTTTTCCCATGTAAAATGCCACTAGTTCTAGTGGCAAAGGCATGTTTGGGCAAAAAAAAAAAAATCAGTCACTGTAGGCTCTGAGAGTAGAGGGCATGAAGCTGTGGGGGAGTGGAGGCAATTGCACCAAGCTACAGATTCCCCTCTAAATAGTGTAATGTTAGGTCAAAATGTCATGTTTGCCATGGTTTGAAGTTACACTTGTCTTTTTTCCTTTTTTGTTTTTAATTGGGATTCTGGAATTATTTCATGTTACTTAAATATTCCAAAATCTTTAGGCATCATCCAAGGTAACAGTGGGTTTTCCTCTTAATGGGAAGAACATGGAAGTAGCTTTACGGAATATATGGGTCTTTGATTCAGAATCTTAAGTGAAGAGAGGCTTTTCATGTCACTGCATGCAACTTCATTGCCACTCTGAGCTTAAGAACCAAAATGTTTAAATGAGTGCTCAAAGGATTTCCCAAGGAGAGTCAGTAATGCTTTGGAAGTTGGTGGGACTTTGCTCTTATGTTACACATGTGGCTTTGGGAAGCTCTCTAATTTCTCTTCTGTTGGAAGTGGTGGATACCAAAACCAGGCCGGTTAGTTATTTATGGTATTTTGGCTCATGTTTTCACCTCTTCCTGAAACTCTTCCATGTTTCTTACTCTTTCTTGTAATTTAGATGTACTGCTGTGTCATGAGAATATCATATGATTCTGAGGGCTGAAAGCGTTTATGTTGTTATGTTGATTTTGGAGTTAAAATAAACTCTAAATAGATTTTCTGTGAAAGATTTCAAGAATGCTTGCCAAACAAAGCCTTTAAAACGTTTTTATCATTTGCTTTGAGATAGTATTGTGGGGATAGAGTGGGTAGCATTCATGCTCACTAGCTTGTGTGCCTTGTGTGTAATTAAGCAAGAGAAATATTCTTTCAGCAGGTGAATCTCCTATTCCATCAGTTTCCTCAGGATCATCTTCACCCCTTTCAGCTGCTTCTGCACCTTCTAACTTGGGCCAGCCAAAAACGGGTAACGCCAATCAAGATCGAAAGGTACCCCCTCCCATTGGGACAGAAAGGCTTGCTAGAATTCGGCAAGGAGGATCTGTCACTCCTACGCCATTAGGAACCAACTTCACAGCTCCTGTGGGTCATAGCGGTATTTGGTCCTTTGGAGTTAACAGTGTATCTGGTAAGTCTGTACAGCCTTGGGTAGCCTATAGAAACTTGAGGGCCTTTTGGAAATACTACATTTGAAAAGAAGGTTTTGAAGGAGAAGTAAAGTTCCACAGTCTAATCAACTTCCATGTGGTACCTCCTGAAGGGAAAACATGTCAGTGGTGGGAGAGTGTGTATCAATGAAAGTGCTGTGGTTTTATCTGCTGATGTATGTGGTTCTCACCCGACGTAGGTTATTTGTCAGTGTACACTTGTAAACCCTGATAACACTCCAGAAATTTCATATTAAGTCTATAAAATGATAAATAATTTAAAAAGTGAACAGCTTTTACCTGTTTAAGAGGTTCCCTTTCCAAGTCTGAGCCTTGGCCTAAAAGGACGGCTGCCTCTGTCCCAGTTTCTAGCTTGCTTTCCATTAGCAGTTTAAATTGTTAGTTGTGGTGGCAGCTAATGCATCCAGAAAATGGAGACTTTTGTATTGATCTCCTCATGAGTCTTGAGTAGTATGGGCTAATTTCTGTTCCAGGCAGCCCCAGTTTCAAAAGAATGACTTTGAAACAGCTGAGTTTTATGTTCAGTTTTGTGATAGTTTGAGGCTCTTGTGGAAAGGAGGAGCTGCAGCATTTGTGGTGTAAAGTGTTTCCATTGGTAATTTCAAAGACAAATGTTTAATAGTCCTGTATTTGTTATATTTTTCAGTGAAGCCCTCCATACTTTGGTTAACTTAGTGTCTGAGCATTGCTGGGTTTTTTCAAGAACAGCTGGTATGTGCTCACAGACAATGCTTGGAGATTTATTGGTTCTTAGCTGCTGTGGACACCTGAAACTTGCAGTTACTAGTAGTACCTGTTCTCTCCACACTTGTCTGGAGCATCAAAATGAATGTACATGTGGCTGGCCAAACTTCCCTGGCCTCACCAGTCTCTCTTCTTTCCCCATTTTTGCCCCTGTCATAAGTGTAAATTTTTGCTGTACGTGAGAGGATGCGGGAGCTGGAGGGGAAGAAAGTGTGTGAGCATGTAGCCAGCCTTATACAGCGTTGCCTGCTGCAGCTTCCCTGTGACAGGCCTTGATGCCACATATAAGATGTGTGTTTTCATTGTCTTTAATGGGGCTGTTAGCCTAAACTCTGCTGGTATCTTCAGCTTTCTGTAGGCTGTGGAAGGTCTGCCTTTGCGCAGAGCAGCTGTGTGCTTTCAGGGAGCCTTTGGATGTATGCAGGTGTGTGCAGCTGCTGAATTCTACTTCAGAGTAGCTTCAGTGAATTGTAATGTCATTTTCAATCTCCTCCTTTCCAGAAGGCTTGTCAGGTTGGTCTCAGCCTGTCATGGGAAATCATCCGATGCATCAGCAGCTGTCAGACCCGGCCACGTTTTCTCAGCATCAGCCAATGGAGAGAGATGATTCTGGAATAGTGGCTCCCTCAAATATTTTCCATCAACCTATGCCAAATAGTTTTGTGGATTTTTCTAAAGTAAGTAACAGATGGTTAGACTTAGTCTATAAAATGACTGAGGACTGACTCTGTTGTCTCCTGTTCTGCCTGTTTACGCTGTATGTGTGTGCCTCTTCTCCCATTGCTTGTTGCATCTGGTCCTGAACCTCCTTTCATCCTACTATGACTAAAAAAGGTGCCCAAGCCTGGTGGTGTGTTTAACAAAACCAGAATATGTAGATTACAGATGTTCTCTTGTCAAGTAGCTGGACGCCTTCATCGCTCTCCAGCGTTTCCTTTCTCAGAGGCTCAGTCACTTGGAAACATTTCATAAGGCTTGCTCAGCTCTTGAGGCTGACTAAGGGTGTGCTTAATTGCTTTCAGAACAAATTTCTCAGCAGGATGAGAGCATCACTTCTAAGTCTCTCTCGTATGTTAATGCTGCAAAGTAGATTGAGGCAGACGGGTGTAGCCAAGCCATAGCCAGCTCAGCCACCACTAGAGGAATGTCCAGAGTGATGTGCTCAACAGCAGACCTGCTCACAGCATGTTTTGGAAGTAGCTGTAGCATGTGCTCTTGGGACCTTCTAAATTGCAGTACAGCAGTCATTCAGACATAGGAAAGAAATCTCATAATTGCAAAAAGCTGTCTGTAACTTGCTCTTTATGAACTGGAAGAATATTTTAGATGGCCATTAGTAATTTATGGAAAGTCTTCAATTCTGTCTTGTAGGCTCCAGCCATATATGGGCTTTGCTGAAGTGCAGCCCCTGGCTGCAGCCCTGCACGGACCAAGGTTATTGTGTGCTGCAGAGATGAGATAAGGGAATACTGAGGCCATTTTGTGTCTGGCTTTATGGGGTCATCTGAAAGCGCTGTGCAGAGGCTGCTGCATACTGGTGAGGTGTAATTTCAGAAAAATGAGTAAACTGACTTGAATCTCAGGGTCTGAAGAGTATTCCATACTCTGCCGAGGTCTGCAGTGATGCCCCATTTCCTCACAGTGCTGAGGCATTTGCCAGTAGGTGAACATTCCATATGGTTGTGAACTGGCTCTGTCAGTCTTGGCAGGTGCGGTGCTATGGTTGTCCTTCACAACCACTGTCACCTTCACTAACATTCCTTTCTCTTGTTCCCTCAGGGCCTACCGATTTCCATGTATGGTGGCACTCTAATACCTTCACATCCTCAGCTAGCGGATGGCCCAGGAGGCCCTCTCTTTAATGGGCTCCATACTCCGGATCCTGCTTGGAATCCCATGATCAAAGTTGTCCAGAACTCAACAGAATGTACTGATGCTCAGCAGGTAGTGTGGTTGCCTTTTCTCACCTCTGCTTACCTGGAGCTTTTTATGGTGGTGTGCTTTAGCTTGTTTTTCTTCATTTTTGGATAGGTGACGTTTCTTTCAGTTAATTGATACTAGAATTGAGATTGTTTGCGTGACTTTTTGCCTACTCTCTGTGTGTGTTTAAAAACATATATGGTGCTATCCGTAGCAAACCTTTCAGGTAAAATAAGCAGCATTTCAGGACTGCTCATCCAGTTAATCGACTTTGTTATAAAGTGAGAGGGTGCAAATCCGTACCTGGCATCTTGCAGGTTGTGACTCAAAACTTGGCCAGGGCTGAAGAGGTCTCCCAGCCTTTGCAGTCTGCTTGTATTTGAGGGGGAAGCCTCTAAGTGGTTAAATGCTCTGTTAAAGGAAACTTTGTTTTCATAATAGACTTGTATTTTTATTTCTTTCTGTAGATTTGGCCTGGCACCTGGGCACCTCACATTGGAAACATGCATCTCAAGTACGTCAACTGATTAAAGGGGGTCTGTCCTTTTTTAGCCTTGTATAGGAATCTCTATGATCTTGAAGAACCCTGGGGATTTTTTCATGCGCTTAACTAAGCAATTTTTTGTGGTCTGTAACAATGGAATCTTGATTGCCCATTGTATAAGAACACATTGATTTACCTATACAAACTGATTCTGTTCTCCAGTTAGTTTAGCCATTTTGAACTTAAAAATCAGATGAAAACAGTGCTTTTGGCTAAACACTACTGAATGCTCCTTGTATGCAGCAGAGAACTAGCTGATTACATGATTTCAACCTTTTAGGGTGATAAATACATGTGTAATTGTTTATATACTTAAAAGGAAAAGCTGAGTAAATTTCATGTCGTATAGTGGCTCTACTTTATGTAGCCTGTATTAATGTGAAATATTTACCTGAATATTCAATAAAAGGCAAACAGTATTTATAGGTTGTGTGTGAGAATTTTGGAAGAGGCTGTATGTTGTTGTCATCAGTAGCTGCTGCTATGCCCAGTGAGGGATCTTTTCAGTCATGTAATTAGCATATGCATGCAGTCCGGGTTTGGGAGAGGACCTTGATCTGTAATCATCTGTGATAGGAGGTCTGGTGAGTACTTTCCCCTGCCAGTTGTTAGCCTTTTACTTTTTCGTGTGTGAACAAGGTTGTGCAATTTTTTTCCCCGTTTTGGATTGGTTCTGCTGCTTCTATCACTCTTTTTCCACTTGGGTTGCCTGAGATACCAGGTTTTATGCAGGGCTGGAAATACAGGCTGAGTTGACAAGGTGGCAGCTGATGGCATCTTGATTTGCAGAAGGTAAATAGGTAGCACGTAGGCAAATGCTAGGTTTCTTCACCTGACTCGCTGTGACTAGCTTCCTGGAAGCAGATCTTAGGAAAGGGGAGACCACTTTGCCACTAGAGAAAAGCGTAATACATTCAGTTTTACACTTCTTCTAACCCTTTAACTCTGGTAAGAGCTCCTCAGGCCCTTTCCATGAGGAAGAGGGGGACTTTTGCGTACTGCCTAAAATGAATATTCCTTCTCTACCAAGTTGCAGTTCTCCACTTTCTGCACTGGGACTATGCTTATTTCTGATCTTGCTCAGTGGCAGTGCCATCACCACTGAGTATTTGGTCCATTCCTTAAGCAGGTAACTACAGCACACATAGTGTCTGATCTCATGGACCACTTTTGGTGGTCTCTCAGGCCAGATGAAGACTTGTCCACCTTTTCCAGACAAATCCTTACATGCAGCAGCAGAATTTCCCCAGGAAAACCATGAGGAAGTAGTATGGAAAACCCAGAATGCACAAGCAGTTTCCAAGTACCGCAGGGAAATATCAGAAATGCTACTGGATGAGATGTTCAGATATTTTTCCTAGTATCTGAGAAAGAAATGCAAAAAGCATGGAAGTGTTGCTGCCCCCAAGTAGTGCAAACACTAGAGGAGAAACATGTGTTAACAGTAATTGTTACTGAAAACAAATGGTACTGTAGTGCAGTAGGTGCTTGCTCTTGGCATGCCTTGCAGGGAAGGGGCCCTCCCTCCTTGCATGTGGACTCCATGGCTGAGTTGGGCCCCGCCACCTCCTCCTTGCCCTATCCTGAGGAGCCACCATCTCCCCCACCTGGAGAGCTACAGCTCCACACGGGGTGGCACCATCTACTCCATCATCCTGGGGTGGGGAGGTAAGACCCAGCTAAGGGACAGGGTTGTTCCTTGAACAGTGGCCTCAGAGGCCCTATCCCTGACTAATTTAGGCAGCTTCTTCCTGACTGTGTCCCTTCCAGGGCTCACCACCTTGCAGCTTGGTGGCATGAGCAGCAGATCCAGGCAGGCGTATGAGGTGGTGGCTTCTCTGGCAGCCCAGACCTGGAGTGGAAAAGGGAACCCCAAAGCTTTTTAGGAAGACACAGCTAGAAGTTAGGGCCATCAGATACCATCTGCAATACCAGGGGAGCAGGCTGCCAGCAGTGACGCTGGGATGGATGGTGGGTGCAGTGCAGGTCCCCTGGGGCTAGGTCACGCTAGTGCGAGAAGTCCTGCTCCCACCCAAGTTCACTAGTCCTGGGCAAAGGTACGGTCTGGCACGGCTTCTTCCAGGGGTACCCTAAGCCTGCCCTCTTACCTCCCCTTCCATCCCCCCTGTGAAAGCCCCTGGTTCAGGTGTTGAGCTGGTCCTTTTCTTTGCTGTCTGGCTGCAGGCACCCACCCTGCCTGCGCTGGCTCCATTGCGTGCCAACAATAAAATTTTCTGGGGCTGGGAGCCAGACCTGGTGTGGGCAGGGCCACAGCAGGCACAGGTTGTGTAATGTTTGTGGTGCGGGGAAGGGCCTGCCTCATGCGGGAGCTCTGGGCTGGCGGCTGCACTGGGCTGTGCTCGCTGCTGGAGCTAGGCAGGGAACTGGTGCTCAGCTGCAGGGACAGCTGGGCAGGGGAAGGCAGGCCTGGGCTGGGGCAGGGCAGCAGGCTTGGCATGCAGGCTGGTGCTCCCTTGGGTGCTGCTGGTGGGCACTTGGGGCGTGGGGGTGAGGCAGCATGTGTGACAGTGCCTGTCCTGCAGCTCTATACCCAGCAGGCTGGCACACTGGAGGAGGTGTCCCATGGAACCTAGCATGTTGTCCTACAGGGCACAGCCGAATAGCCCGCTGGCTAATGGGAATGCGTCCCTGGGTACAGCTCACTGAGGTGCCAATGAGGGGGCATGCAGCTTTTGCTGTTTGAGAACTGCAGGGAGCCATCCCTGAGCCAGCCATCTCTGGGCAGGCTGTGCTGGGACCTGCCTGCTGCCTGGTCCTTGGGCTGTGCACGGAGGGTCCCAGGGCTCGGCCTGCCTTCTGGGCAGCACAGCAGTGTCAGCTGCCACAGGACACCTGATGATCCCCTTGCTGCTGTGCTCTGGCAGTGTTCCAAGAGCCTCAAGGGGAGGAACAATGTGGGGAAGAGCTGCTGGACAGAATGGTTGTCACAGCCTGCCATGTGGGAAGGCCCACAGTGGCTCCACAGTCATTGGTGGTCAACCGCTGGGTCCCACCCCCTGCTCTGGGCTCGGGCTTTAGTGCTCAGGGGGTGGCCAGGGACCAGCAGTGCCTGACAGCCCCCTGCTTTTGCCAGGTACCCGCATCATCTACGACCGCAAGTTCCTGCTGGAGTGCAAGAATTCACCCGTGGCCAGGACCCCTCCCTGCTGCCTGCCCCAGATCCCCGGTGTCACATCCCTGGCCCAGTCCCACCTCGTCAAGCTGGAGGAGCTCAAGGAGCAGAATGAGAGCAAAGAAGCCATGCCAGGTGAGTAGCCCAGGCACGCAGCACCTGCCTTATGCCCTGCCTGGCCACAGTGGCAAGGGGAGATCCCAGTGCCAGCTCCTGCCCCCTTTGCCTTGACATTTCTCCTAAGGCAGCCCCATCCTAACCTTGGCTCTTTTATCTCCATACCCTTGGCAGATCAAGACCAGTTTGAGATGGGCATCTGAGTTTCCAGCTTCCTGTCTCCAGGCCATGGCTGGGCCTGTTCCTGGGCCTCGTGGAGGTGCTGGCACCGTGACCAGCTGGCTGCAGCCCTCTCTGATGCTGGGGATGGACGTGTGACACCTCAGGCTCTAGCACAACTGGCTGGTGCAATTGCCTAGGAGCTCATGCTTGATTAATAAACACCATAAACCCCCAGTGCTGACCTGGTGCATCTGTGTGTTGGGGCTCAACCTGGGGCAGGGAGCAAAGAGAAGAGTGGCACTAGGAGCCCTTTGAGGGTGCAGAGGCTCTCTCCCCATGTGCTGGGGCAGACCGGTGGATGCAGCGGCTCAGGGTCTGCTCCTAGGCTTGGGGTGCCACATGCAGCCTGCCTAGCTGTGGTGGGGGCAGCTGGTGAGACCTCCTGTGAGTGCACTGTGCACTGTGTTTGCTGCCCCGGGCCAGTGTCACACCCTGGCTGAGCTGACCCAGTGAGCAGCACTAGCCCTGTAAGGTTTCTGTCTGGATCTTCCCTGTTCCTGAGGGGTCTGAGCTGTGCCAGGATGGGCAGGAGCCCAGACGGGAGCATGGGCTGTAGCTGCAGCACAAGCTCTGGCCAGGCTGGGCTGCTCTGGCTGGGGGCTGTCTTCTGCAGAAGAGCAGGTGCTGTGGGTCCCCCGCCACTGCCAAAGGCAAGGCCAGAGAGGGCCAGGCTTGGCCAAATAGTGCACTACAGGAATGTATCACTGCCCACTTCATGTGGGCCCTGCTGGAGGGGAAAGGCAGGGAATTCCTCCCCTTTGTGTCTTGGGAACACCCTGCCAGGTCAAGATCCCCTTGGCCAAGGCTTAGGCTGCCATGGCCTCACCCAGCAGTCCCGTCTCCTGCTGCTCCTGGGAGAGAACCAGGATAGTGCCAGAACCCCAGGACAGGCTGCGGCTAGGACCAGGGTTAGTGCTGTTTATTAAACATCAAGTAGTGAATTGCCACTAGAATGCTGCAGTGATTAAAATCCCCTTCTCCCGGGCAAGGACTGGGAGGCAGAAGAGGTGCCCAGACCCCCTGGGGGGAGCAGGGGCCCTTCTGCCACTGGCCCTGGGTACAGGCTACCCTGCTCATTGTCCACAGCCCCCATCCGGCATCAGGGCTCCTCCTGGCCAGGCGTGGCCTCGGCGCTGCCATCTGTTGCCGCAGCTGGCTCTGCAGCAGGTAGGCTCCTCATCTGGGCGATCAGGTGCTTGACCCCCCCCAGCCACTGGCTGACCTCGTTGATGTGGTCCACCATCAGGGAGCGGTGGATCTCGTCAGCTGCATCCCAGTGCTGTTGCTGGAGCTCTGCCAGGACAGAGTAACTTGTCAGTAGCGTGGGGTCAGCCTTCCTGCAGCTGCACCTGCCCTACAGCCTGGCGCTGGCCTGGATATAGTCCCTCTTGCCCCTCACCTTGCACCAGGAGGCTCATCCTCTTCCTCACCGGGGCTGACAGCTTCCCCTGAGCCCACGCCTCCCCCAGCACAGTCAGCCGCCGACCCATATCGTTGCACACTTGTTTCTGAAAGCAAAGGTGAGCTGGAGGCAGGACCTACCGCCCTGTCCCCCCCAGCTCTGGGGATCCCCCAGGGCCGGGGCGGCTCTCTTTGCCC
>NW_010225489.1:62181-72660 GCF_000690775.1 Eurypyga helias | reverse complement strand
GTGTCCCTGCCCATGGCAGTAGGGTCAGACTTGATGACCTTTAAAGGTCCCTTCCAACCCAAACTAGTCCACGATAACACTTCCCAAAGAGTAAGAGAGCGCCCAAGAATACAATCTTTACAAATGCAGTACCCAATGGGTACAACACAGCACAACTGGGATGAAGGCGGCAGAGGAAAGATGCCCAGTTCCTCCCCCAGATTAAAAATCAGACTAAACTATCATACCAATTAAGAATAGACTCCTCAAGTCTGAAAGTTGAGTACTGGCTGCAGGGTTCCTTCTGATAAAAGATCCAATCCATTCTTATGATGGCAGGTAAAATGTAAGTAATTGTTTTGGTCTGTTCCTTAACCTGGCTAGCATTTACTTTAGCACTTCACCTTGCGAGCTTGCCAAACTGTAGCACTCAATCATGTTACTTCCCATCATCTATTCAGCTAAGTGCTTTGAGATAAATTTACAGTGCAACAAGCACTATCCGAAGGCATGAGAGCCTGTTAAGAGGATCCATCAGGTAGCTACAATAAACAGCAATATTCAGTGTTTGAACTACATATAAGAGAGAAACTGTCACTGTTACTTTTATATAGAATAACTAACATTTTGAGAGGAAAAAGAGGGAAGAAAAACTATCCTCCACTTTGTTTTCATATATATGTATATATAAAACCCATCAAACAAAGAACAAGTAACAGTAATATGTCAAGTGAGAACAATTTTAGAGCTCTGAGCAAATTATTCATATCTAGAATTATTACATTTGTCAATTTTAGCATACTGTCTTATTCCAGCAGCATTTAATAGCTAATGTAGTCTATAAAATTCTTCAGACAAGAGGTTGTTAATGACTGGGGAAACTGGCAATCTACTGAGACCATATGACAAGCCTCACTAACCCATAAACACCTGGTTATTAAGGCATATCCATTAGGTGTGGGCGTTTTTTTGCAGAAATATCATTGGGTTTTGATGAAGCAGCTATTGAGAAAGCATCTGGCAATGCAAAAAGAGAACCAATTAACAGGGTTTATCGATTTGTCCTGGATATGAATGTGTCTGAATGGATATAGGCTTGCAAATTATACCTGAATTTTTAGAAAAATATTAAAGGGGTACCTACAAAACCCACTATCATTGATTATAAAGTCTGGCAAGCCTATCAGAAATTTCTTTTTTAAAAGTTATAAAGCAACTTTTAAATACACATCAGGAAAGAGAGAAAGTGAACTGAGAAAAATCTGGAAGCCAGCTGTAGAAATTGGCATAGATGAAAAAAAAAGACTTTTTATCAGGTTTCAACTTCATTTAATATTTCTGCCTACAAAGCAGTAAATATGAAAGCAGCTAGCTAATCAATATTGCAGATAAACAACCAATAAGGCATAATCAGCATTTGAGTGAGCATAGCTAAAAGAAATTATGAGAAAACAACAAACTCAGACTGAAACATGGAAAACATTGTTAGTTAAATACAAATATTGTCAAGAGTTGATTAGAAGCAAGACAGAAATTATTCATGTTCATCTACAAAAAAAGCATAAAGCTAGTTTCTACTGCTTTATTTTCTTCTAAAAGGCTGGCTATGCTGCAATGAAAGCTTTCTTTTTAAATCAAAGCATCATAGAGGAAAGCTGAGCACAACCATCAGGTTCACAAGATGCTAGTGACATGGTTTCTGCCTGCAGAGAACAGCCGTAAGGGCTGGTCTCCGGCCTCCTGGGCTCTGCTGTAGTGTTGGAGCCAAATCTTTGAGGGGGCAGGTGGCAAGAGGAATTAACACTAGCTTCATTCAAGAGCAAAATCTAGTCATCTGCCTTCCAAGCAGCACCCTTGATGAACAAGGATCTAAGACACAAGTGTAACTGAAAGACAAAACATTTAAACTTAAGATTGTATCCTTGGAATTGAGGTGTTCCCCTCACATAAAACAAAGCATTTGATTCAAACCAAAAAAACTGTGTTGCTCCCAAAGCAAGCCACTGCAAGCACAATCAAGCACTGAAAGTTGAGAACTTGCGAAAACAAGAAGGAAACACAGATAAATCAGCCCCAGTGTTAAATATGAGATAGCTTGTAGAATGTGAGAAATGACACCGAAATGGCTGCAAAAATCCAGGGGGAGGGGAATCATTTCTGCAACCACAAGCAACGTAATAGTTGCACAAGATTTTTAAAACCTTCAGCTGCAAATGACAGCAAGAGGCCAATAACCCATCTTCGCATTCATTTGGGGGAATTTTCACAAATGCTGTTTCTTGATATTTATATCCGTAAATGTGTTCAAATTTGTACTGAGCAGGATTAAAACCAACCCATCGTTTCACACCCTTGATTCTCAAGAAAGGCAACACAAGCTTACAACGACAACCAGAAGGTGTTTCAGAGACTCTTAACAGAATAAGCATCTGTAACCCTACAGTCAGAGTTTATGCAGAAATCTGTTCTGAACTTATTAAGAAGAAAGGGGAGGGGGGAAAGTGTGCGTGGCACCTAAGGGCAACTAATAAACAGCAGGCATGCAGCTGAATTTGTTCATTCCTTTCCAAGCTGAAAGGTCACAGGCTAAGCTGAGAAAATGAATAAAGCTACAAAATAGATGATTGAATGCAATCATGGGCTTCGACTTTCCTTCTAGGACTTAAAATTGAAGATCTCATTTTCTGTCCCTCATCCCCGTTTGCAAAGCAGGCTGTGTCACAGTTCATTGCATTCAAATGGTGAGAAACCGTGGAAATAATGCAGGGCTGAAACCATAGGAATCAAAAATGTGTGTCCATTTCTAAAGACACTTTCTCTGCAGGTAGCTCAAAACAAAATGAGCATGTTTTAAGCCTACTGCTTTGCTCTACCTGGGAGTGATGAGACTGGAACATTGCAAAAAGGAATGAACACAACTTTTAAAAGTGTGTTGGTAGCTAAAGCACTGTATGACTATTTTATGGACTGCCAGTTAACAGGTCATCATACACAAATCAAGTCTGAATGCTGATCATGCAAAAGTTCTTATTTTGGACAATAAGTACGTCTGGAAAAAAAAATCCTTGCAAACGCAGAAGACTTATTCCCTCAACAATATCTCTTTTCTCAGAAAAAATAGCTCCGATATTTGTAACAGGACAATCAATTGCAAAATAAACTATTCAGACTAAAAGATCAGATAAATAACTGGATTGCCATATTTTAGGAGAAATTCACAATTTCTACACCAATATTTTTCCTTGTTTCTGTGAACCATTTATTAACTTCAGCTACAGGCTGCCAGGCATAACAGCTGAAGGCAACTGACTGTTGCAGAGCACATATATAAACTGCACGAGGGAACAAAGTTTTTCTGCACAGATTTTCTTAAAATGATGCTATCATTCTTCACCTCTGGCCAGTGTCAGGTACTTCAACTGTTAACAGGTTTCTGCATGCTGATATTCTTTGTTTCTGTAATAACAGAACTTTCCTTTAGTAATATCAGAAAATAATCTTTTTGCTAAATAATATGACTGTTTGCTACGTGGAGCACAGACACCAGACTGCACGCTGCCAAAACCTCTGTTGATGATATCTTCAGCAGAGAGGAGTAGCTGCAGGGTCTGCAATGACCGTCAGGCTTGCTGCTGTCTGGACAGGAACACAGCATAATATAAACATGCTTGAACACCAGTGTGACAAGTGAAATAAGTCTGACAGTCATGACCGAGTGATGTGACATTGAAAGGAGAACAGCATCCATGCTTATTAGCTTGCTGGTTTAACCCAAAGGATGTTGAGACCCTGTCGGGGTGCACTCTGATAGCCAGCCCACCAGCAGGGTGGGTAACAGCCATTTAGTTTGAGAGAGCAAAATGCCTCCAAATACCAATGTTTAAACACCAAAATCTACTTTGGTGTAATACATAATGCCATTCATACAGTTCTGTAGTACATATATTACCACACCATCCTGCTTCTGAACTTTTATGGACACTGGTTTATGCAGGTTTTTTTTTACTATTCCAACCTTTGGGTTCCACGTAATTAAGCAATTACAAGTATTTCAGGTGCACACCCATTGGTGCACCTGGTTTAATTTTTTTCTGATTGCCTACAAGGAGGGGACTCCAATTCAGCTGGAATCCTTCCTGCTAGACACATATTGAAGCCTGGTTTGATTGGCTGGGTATTTTTAACCCTTTGCTAACTGCTGCTCGCAGGCCAGCTGCACTGGCTGTGACTGACTGCCTAGGGCCTCAGCTTCCAGAGGCCTAGAGAAGACATTTCCCTTTGAGCTCTGCTTTTGGAACTGCTGTGCCATTCCTTATCCCCACCTCAGCCTTCCCGTTGCCAAATTGCTTGTGAGAGAGAAATCCTGTGCTCCTGGCTGATCTAAATAACTTAGGCAAAATGGGCATGTAATTTACAACATTTCTTTGTTCTAGCTAGGACTACAACCAAAACTGCATTTTATAGAATCATAGAATCACAGAATGGTTTGGGTTGGAAGGGACCTTAAAGCTCATCCAGTTCCACCCCCCCTGCCATGGGCAGGGACACCTTCCACTAGACCAGGTTGCTCCAAGCCTCATCCAGCCTGGCCTTGGACACTTCCAGGGATGGGGCATCCACAGCTTCTCTGGGCAACCTGTGCCAGTGCCTCCCCCCCCTCTCCGGGAAGAACTTCTTCCTGATATCTAATCTCAACCTCCCCGCTTTCAATTTAAACCTGTTACCCCTTGTAAAAAGTCCCCCCCAGCTTCCTTGCAGCCCCTTCAGGTACTGGAAGGCGCAATAAGATCTCCCCAGAGCCTCTTCTTCTCTAACTATGAATTCATTGCTACAGTTCTTGCTGGGAAAGAATGATGAAGATATTATTCATACCGCCATCCCTCTTTGTGTTATACGTATTAAAAAACATGTGCAAAAGGGTTGAACCTGCAGATGCCATCTAGCACAACACATTTTTCCACGTAATTTTCACTCAGTTTTTATCTGCAGGTTGGCCCACAGCTCCAGTTTTTCTTTCTCTTCCTATTAACCGTAAGTCATCATCCCAAGACAAATGGCACCGATCACACAGCATGTTTCAGTGCTCTGCCACAGTGGTTTCATGGGCATGAATCATCCACAAGAAGGAAGCAAAAATCAAAACCCCAAAAGAATGGCCAGCAGCACTTACATTTCAGGAGAAACGGGTACAGTTGCTGTGATACAGCAATCCTAGATGTCAGTGTTTAAACAGCACATGGAAAGAACTTTAACAATCTTTGGTTAATTATGAGAATACACGTACTAATTATGATGAAGTATCAAATATGTACCCTGAACCATAAGAATGGGTATAATTGTGAGCACTTGCAAACACTAAATGTAACAATCTGGGATGAGCTGGATATAGGTTTAATAGAAGATACCCTACTGGTAATTGAGCAGTGCTCTTCCCTTCAAGCCTGCTGATGGGGCTGTAAGTGGATCAATATAGATAAATGGTCTAAACCCAAAACCAATCATAGGAAGAACTATTCGCTCAAGATCCAGATTGTGCTGAAGGAATATGTGCCTCAAATGGTATCCACCCAGACTTCAGTATTCTCAACATGCTTATAAACAAATAAATGGGAATTACATCAGAATAAGAAGTGCAACATTTTTCCTGGAACCAGTGCTCCACACTCCCTTATTTTTGTAGCACTTCTTCAGCACTAACAATAGCAGGGTGCATCTTTTCCTTTGTTATCCCAGGTCCCTTTGCTTTTGGGCAAGATGCAAAACTGGGATCATGTCTGCTGATAATTAGTAAGAAAACAGAGACATCTGTCAGGGCAGGATTTGCAACCAACACTCCCTTTGTCAGTTTGAGAAACAACTCTGTAAAGGGACAGCAATCCAATGACTGGATCAAAATGGACAGTGCTCTGAGAACAGAAGATCTCCTGTTGCTGTGGCTGGGATCTGGGGAGAAGGCTACGAACAACGATGCAGAAATGTGTTTACAACATGGAATGTTTGAAGATTTCTGAACCTCAAGCCCAATCGCCCCCTTCATATTTTTATCATGTCCACAAAGCTAGACAGACACATGAGACTGCCTCAGACTAGGTCTGTTTTTCATGTGCAAACATTAACTTGAATGCCTTGCAGATAACTGGGAAAGAGGAAAAATACTAAGGCTACAAAACAAATGAACTGCAGTGCACTGTGGTGGCAAGGGTGAAGTTGGGACCCCTTCAACAGCAACAAACCTGGACAAACGTACCTGCATGAGGCAGGGACTGTAATCCAGCCATGGAAAAGCCAGGTGCCTGGGGGCCGACCCCTGACCTTCACAGCTCTGCGCTGCAGGCAGGAGGTCCACAGCAGAAGCAGTTGCACACACGTGTGGTCAGCACTGGCTCTGGAGAATAACACCCTCCCCTGCACAACACTTTTCACAGTTAATTTGTCACCAGCTACTGTTCAATAAGAGTGTTTGCTACAACTTTTCAGACAGGTAGCCCGACTGTCCTCTCCTCAGTGAAATCCCTGGTTAACACACAGCCAGCACGGAAGGATACCGGCTGTTAACATCTAGTCCCCAGTCAGCACAGTAAGCCACCCACGGAAAAATAATCCCATACTGAACCAACGATTTCTACTCCATTTTATAGGTTTTGGGGGTTTGGGGCAGGAGTTGGTTTGGTTGTTGGTTATTTTTGAGCATGAGTGGGTGTGGTGGTGGGGTTTGGCTGTGGGGTTTTTTTGAAAAGGAGGAAGAAGTGAGAAAATATATAGTTTATCAGCATTTCACCTGTAACTCCACTGATGGTTCTCCCACATGCTTGCAAAGAGCATGGCATGGAATTGTCCTCAGCACTGGACTGAAGCGAGCTGCTTTGAAGCAGTTACTGAGAACAGCAAAAAACTGACCTGTTTTTTGCCAATGCAATGCAAAAATAAAAACATCCAACTGCAAATTTTAAATATGTTTTAAATGCTACAGAACCGATGGTTCAGAATTTGTGCAAATAACTTAGATTTTCAGTGATTTCAGCCTCTTGCACTGGTTTTGAAGAAAAAAAATGCCATACACTTTCTGTCCACAGGGGGGCAAAAATGGGTTGCTCTATAGAAAAAAATCCTTAGGTTTCTCAACAAATATGTAATTGTATGCATGTTCTCTCTACTATTTTATTTCCTTATTTCTAATCAAGAGAAAATATTACACAATTTTCCAAATCACCCTTTGCTCTTTTATATTTCATATAGCATTATGATAATATTCCCATTAAGCCATATCAACTAATTCAAGTGTTCCTTTTCTTTACTCCCCACAATGCTATTCCTTCCTCTTCTGTCTGTTTCTATAACTTAAGTGTACTAGTAGTTCATGGAGAAAGAGCAAATAGGGTTGTCTTTGAAGTGCTTTAGCAACAGATCTGTTTATTGAAAGCTTTAATAACCCAGCAACCTAAACATATACACCATTTTTGGCAGAGCTTGCAAAAAATATACTGGTGATACTTATATTGCTGTATATCCTAAGATCCAGTTCATTAAATTTCACATCACATTTACAGACTTTAAAGACTACAAAGAACACTTCTCCCTGAGTATCCACTGATTTTTTTTTTAACATTAGCCTACCCAGGTTTAGTCACACATGTATAGCTCCACAGAAAATAAAAAGGTTAGTATTGTAACTATCAGAGTTTCAGCTGATCTACTGGGGTTTCTGTCCACTCTCCACTTAAAGAATCAAAAAAGCTTCTCAAGAACATTAAGCATTCCTTAAAAATTAGTAAAAAATTGCTGATGATGCTAAGACAAATAACCAAAAGTAGGCTGAATTTCAAGCCATTCATGGTTCTCATTGCAAACTGTTACCTGAAACTCATGCTGTATTACACAGCACTAGATACAGCCTGTTGACTGTTCACAATGTTGTGGGCTTTAACAAAGGATGCTGTTCAACGATCTCCCAGAATAAAACATATTGCAAAGTTAAGTGAAGAGCACAAAAATCCTGATTAGAGAAATAGCTGCTTCCCTATTCACAGATTAACACAACAATGCACCCAAAGCCACTAGCTAAAAAGAGTCAATCTCTGACAAAGGACAGAGCAGAACTCCAATCTCTTCCTACAATACTATTCATTTCAGTAAAGGAAAGGAAAAGCGAGCTAGTGAGGTGAGCTAGTTTTCAAGCCAGGACCTATTTATCAGTGGGTATTAACCCAGTACGAGACTAGGGGTGCATTGCTCATGACTGGTTTGAGAATTGCCGCAAAGTCATGTGAAGAAAGGGAAGAGAACGTTCCTTTCCCACACGACAGTTACCCTAGTATTCAAAACCCTTATTACTTGTAAAAGACTGCACCAACTGCTTGACCACTTCACCAGGTGCTAAACTGGTATCCAACCCAAAAGCTGAGCAACAGCCCTAAAATTAGGCATACTGCTTTACAGTTGGAGCACAAAGATCACAATTCCAATTCAGAAAAACAGCTGAATTGCCATTCTGTCCCGAGTCCTTATCCACACACAGAACCTATATCATCAGTGACTGTCTACAACTCCAAAGCCCTTCCTCTGACTAACCTTAGCTGCCCTCTGGACAAGCAAATCCTTCTGGGTTGACATCTACATTCCCTGGGATGTTTGTGGAGCTATGACGAATTCAGCAGCAAAGGTTTTAAGACAAAACTAGCCACTGCCAAGCCCATGGATCCCCATAACACAGATGTACAAACCAGGACAGCTGACAGCACCGTTGTCTTTGGAGGCACTAAAAAAGTCAATCAAGAGGCATTTCATGTCCGAGTTTAAACACATCTGTAGTCACCATTAATCCAGCCAGTAATATTTCACTGTATTGTGGCTCACAATGAAACATGAAGAGGTATTATCCTATCTCAGTAAACTACAGGGAATACTGCTGCATCTTGTCAATTCACATCATTTTCACTGACATTTCTGGTGAGCACAGAGTCTTCAGGCTAAAAAGCACACTCACAGAAACATTGGTTATAACAAGCATGTGGCCATTTTCCCCAAAGACCTGAGTGCTAGCTAACCGTTACATTTGTTCGTGGCATCTTTTCTCTGCATTTGCTTGAAGAAAAAAAACCTTGATCTTCCTAGTGACTTCTCCTATCAAGTTGTATCTAGATCATGTTTACAATGCGTAACTTGATTATTCAGTATCTATTTTCAGCAAATTTCTTTATATACAAAAGCAAATGCACTTATCTGAAATGTATCCTCCAGCATTTTGACTGCCCATTGCAACACTTGGTAGCAGTAAGATTTAGCAATAGGAGAATAACGACACTTCAATTGTAAAGCTCAAACAGAACTGAGACATCAAGATGGGACTCCAACATGGGCTCACCTTAAGCATGCAGGCTCTTCCATTTCCTATAAAAGCATGGATATTTTGAAGTACAACTGAAAAAAATAAAAGCACTTAAACCTACAAATCTAGATCAAACCTCTACCCTGCACCCAAGCAATAAAAGAGGAACAGCTGTTCTGTGAAACCTAGGCCTGCAAAGCGTTACTCACAAAGCATTTCATGTGGATTCTGCACTTGGCAATCAGTGGGAATTACACACACGCTTAAGTCTTCACAGGACTAAAGTCTATAGGGAATATAAAGTGTGTTTTCCAAGAAACATATATGTCACATCACAGGCATCAGCCACCAGACTCGCTCCTCAGGCTTACTCGTCTTCTACTACTGCATCCACATCTAACTCACCTGCACAGCAGAGCATCCAAGTGCCAGAGCAGCAGAGGGTTCTGCAGGGTTCTCCTCCAGGATGCACCCTTCCCTGCAACCCTACGCTCTGTACATCTCACAGTAGGAAAACGGTGAGAGGTTCAGAGGAAAAGTAAACAATGAGAGGTCAGAGAAAAGCCAAGCCTAGCCCAGCTAAAGAGCCAGTCAGCACAGCAAAACAATACAGATAGAAGCTCTGTGCATGACATTCACAGGTTTGTACCACACCTGTGATCCCCCAAAGTAACACCTGGAGTGTGATGACAATCACGGGCAAATGGGGATCTAAACTCAACACACATTTCACAGCTACACGATGACTAAGAGAACTATAGTGAATGATGTCATTCATTCATTCAAGACATTCTGCTGTTGGGGATCCAGCTGAACTGCTGAATGCCTTATTAATGCAGGTTCTTAAGGTGTACGTTTTCTGTGGTTGGACTTCCTCACTTTTTAAGAAGAGAAAGGGAAAAATAATTTGAGTAAGCACATAGCACCGTTTCTCAGCTTGTGGTCCTCAAAGCCTGAACTATTCTAAAGGGGGCAGAGAAAAGCAAGAAGGAAAGCATGTTCTTTCTACAGGGTACTCACTTTCACTGAGAAAATAGGGTATAGATTAAGAACTGAATTTATCTCCCTAGTAGAAAAATACTTGCATGGTATAAAAAAAAATACAGAATTTTTCTCAATCTCATACTTCTGTTTCAACAAGCCTAAGAGTGAGAAAACACATACTTTCCCCCCCC
>NW_010225489.1:61206-62150 GCF_000690775.1 Eurypyga helias | reverse complement strand
CCCAGAAAAAAATGTGACTGAAACATTTCAAACAATTTCTGCTGAAGCGAGCTAAGGCATTACCGTGCACCAGCACCAGACTGCACTTCAGTGGCTTGCATTTGCCAAGCTGCTTTTGTCGATTTCTGCCCCTTAGCAAATCAGGTTTGAGAGGTTTTGCTCCATTTCAGAAGAGTGAAGCAATATCTCTTGTTCTGTAACTTATATCCAGCAAATAAGCTATTAACTATTCTTTTGCCCCAAAGCATGACACAATTAGTTGGATCCTACAGTCAAACTAAACTGTGTAGCTGTGATACTAACAGGGAAGTTAGAAGTGTTTGGACAAATCCTGTTCTTGTGCCTATCTTGGGTATCACTAAAACACATCTGAGTTGTAACAATTCTTGAGTTGCAACTCAGCTCAAGTTTTACCAATACTTTTTAGTACCTGAGAACAAAAGATGTATCAAAACACAAAGAAAAAAGTCTTCTTTGCTGTTTGGGTTCCTTATCTGACACAGGCGGTATGTGCTGAGAGCAGCTAACAGCAGTCCAAGTGCTAGAGGTGTTCACAGTCAGCCATCCTGAGCTCAAGCCTTCTGAGCAGGATGGACTGGCCCCTTAAAATGGTACCAGGAAAGAAGGAGAAGACAGAAGCAGGGTGCCTGACATCCACAGTTAAAGTTACACCTTGGCACAGCAAATGCCAGGTTCAAAACGAACTGAACTGCCAGTTTCTTTTCCTGTTTAAACATCCCTTGTCTTGGAAAGAAAAGTACAATCAGATGATTTCATGTGTGCCAACATTTCACAGGATCAACAGTAATTTTCAGGACCAGTTTCACAGGGTCCTTTCTATAGGGAGACTGACCTCTACAAAACCATTTTTATGAAAGCAGAGGAGCCACTATAAAGGAGTGGAAATGTAGAAACTAAGGTCAGTAAGAGAAGGATGTTTTGAA
>NW_010225489.1:57923-61175 GCF_000690775.1 Eurypyga helias | reverse complement strand
AGGGAAGGGTGCTCCACTCAAAAGCTGCAAGGAGGAGGGGCATATGAACTTAAACACAGTTCACTGTATATTTGTAGACATTAAATATTACACATTCTATTTACCATCTTGCTACATTCATCTGTATCCATATTAAAATAACCCTTTGTGCTTATTTTACAGTTGTTATGTGTCACTAAATCCTTTTCATACACTAGTAGCTCTTGGAGACAGGCAGCATTTACTAAACAGATCATAAAGGAGACCACGTGTCACATATGACAGTAAATGTATTAACCTTAACTCACACATAATGCTAGGTACTGCATCATAGTCGAGGTCTCTTCAGTAGTTACAAACCTGCAGTAGTTCTTTAATAATAACGTGGCTTATCTCTATATTCAGAATGTATAAAATCTAAGGATAGGAAAAGTTTAATTTAAGAGCTTCAGACATTTCATTATTACCACTATTTTATATTGGGTTTGGTGCTATTATATTACTTGATTACTTGAGGCACTGATAACAGCTATGCATGACGAGGATATAATTTTCCAGCAGAAGGAATCATTCTGGTGCTCTTCCTTTGACTTTGACTGCGGTAGGCCCAAAACTCCGACTGGCAAGCTCCCCTAAGAGGATGTCTGAAGCCATCAGAAATTCTGGGTGTTGTACATGGCACATCCCAGCTGTGTCACACAACTGACTGCAGCGGTCTGTGGTATTAAGGTGTCACTTAAGGAACTC
The DNA here is from genome assembly GCF_000690775.1 of Eurypyga helias. NCBI lineage: Eukaryota > Metazoa > Chordata > Aves > Eurypygiformes > Eurypygidae > Eurypyga > Eurypyga helias. The sequence continues at coordinate 60,449 of NW_010225489.1, read as the reverse complement.
CAAGGGAAAAAACTCAAAAGAAACCCACATGATTTCACCATCAGGGAAGAAGAACGAACAATATTGAGATGTTGCAATTATTTTAAATTCGTCTGAAAATTTATTCCCCTCCATGCTCCCCCCATCTCCTCCAAAAGAAGAAGAATACAACAAGGGTCTTTGTTCTCTTGCCTGCCCTCTATTCCCAGCCTGAGGTGTGCACTGAGCTGGAGCAGTAAGTTGATCAACTGAAAATTAAGCAGAAAAATAAACCCTTTCAGCTTGATCAGTGCTTTCACCCAAGCCAATGAACGTACAAACAGTAGGAACAGTGCGAGGCAGGCAGGAACAAGCGGCTGGAAAGTGGAGAGAAGGGCAGAACTACCTTTTTCAAGAGTACCCAAATCTAGTTAAAATGACTGTGAAACTCCAACCTGAGCACATGTGAAGGCACAGGAAGACCAAAGGATCTGCATCTGGGACAGCTGCAAGGAAGCAATGCACAATCACAGTGAGCTACAGGAGACAGCGATCTTCTATGGGGATGTGACAATCTCAGTCATGGACTTTTCCCCCCTCACTAAGTCTGCAGGGTTGTCAGTGGCAATCCTTAAGAGTACATCTCACACTGTCCCGCCTCCATAAGCGGAATGTCATTCACAAAACCTAGAGGAAAAGCATAATATTCCCTCAGCAGATGTCAAACAGTACCTCCCACAATATCCTACATACATCAGCTCCTCTACTTTTTTAAGCCTATTACCAAGTAGTCTTCAACAGACAAACCACCCGGGAATTGTTTAACTGTGTAACTTTTTTCTCTGACCTTTTCCATACCCAAAACACCAGGTAAAACACAAGGGAGCTCTTCACCAACAGAGTCAAGTATTCTTTATCATTTAGGATGACCTAACTTCTTGTTTGCACAGGCTCAGTTCTCCACATCACACATTCAGTATAATGCAATCTCCTTCCTTAAAGCTACTAGACTGGGCCAGATATGCGACTTCGTGAATCATCACGGAGAAGGTGAAGGTGAGCCAGTCGGTGTTAAGGAACACAAAGAGCAACCTGTCTTCATATTATATAAACATTTTACATCTTTCCTCAGCAAATTTTAACACGTCCCCACCCCATTCTGATACTATAACAAGTTAAAGGATGGAAACGCTTCTATTTTATTTGCACAGGCTCTTAACAGAGTGAGCATCCACAAAGTTTCCCAACCCCCTGAGTAATTTTCAAAGAGGAAGATCAGATTTACCAGTCCCTGAAAGTCATCCTTCCCAGCTCAATCACTGCAGAAGAGAAAGCCCGTACATTATAAGCAGGAGCTCAAAGGCCCCAGATAAAAGGAGCTAGAAGAGGGCAGGCAGAAGGCATAAAACACGTGACATGCATTTGTGAAAACAACTCTGATATGGAACACTGGGCATCTGGGAAATAAACCCTGATGAAGGAAGGGAACAAGAGGAAAGACAAATGCTGCAAAGAAGAAAAGAAAAAAGAGCTAGGGGATTTGCATCTAGAAGAGAGTACAAGAGAGAAGCCTGAGGCTCTTGCAAAACACAGAGAGAAAGCAAGGAGGAGTTTACCACAGTGAGGAAGAGAAGATAATTCAATTTGAAGCAGAAAGAAAAAAAAAAAAAAGCGCCACCAGGCCTTCCAAAACAGACCCAGATTGTGGATTTTATAGGACACAGACAGGTAAAAGCAGAACCATGAGCAAGTGATATGAAAGGATTTTCCAAAATCAAAGATAAATTGGTATCAAAGGAAGACAGACAAGGCAAGTGGTCAGTGTTTAAAGCATGAGACAAGAAACAGTTCGGCACTCAGATAATTCCTCTTCCTTTAGGGATATAATCATTTCTCATTGAGCACTTCACATGGTCCAAGATCCTAGATATTAATCTCCCCATATATATCCTGCTATGTCTTCCATTATTGAAGCTATCTATTATATTATCTCTTCAGTCATATTTAATTGGGTTTGCCAAATTAATCATGAAAGCATAATCTTCTTACATATTTAATATTCTATTATACGATCTTAAAGTATCAATCATCATTATACACATAAAAGTAAATGTTACAAATTCTTAAATGAGAACCTGGATCTTTCCCTCTGAGTTGGAGACATCTGCTTTGTCCTGCCTTTCTATTTAAAAAAAATAACACATATGCATGTTTACTTCAAAATCAAATGTTTTCATGTGAAGAGAACATGGCTACATGCTAGTGGTTCTGTGGGTTTCTGATGACCAAATTCAGCAGAGCAAGCTTTTCACCAAACTAGAATATTTCGCTTGTGAGTCTGCTATCTATAGCAGGTAGTGCAACTCTAAAGCTGTCTAAAGTTAACTAAGATTTACCTGTTCAATGTATATTAATTCCTCCTGTATCACATTAGAAGTAATAATGTGATACAAACAGTGTCTTTTAGGTGTCATTTGGAACAATAATAGTTTTCCTAAGGATAGCCTACTTAAAGGCATTTTATTTCTGTTTGGCAATCACCTTCAGTTGCCAGAGACCGGATATTAT
>NW_010225489.1:50095-57906 GCF_000690775.1 Eurypyga helias | reverse complement strand
TACAGAATTACTCACAACAGCTTTGTAGAATCATAGCATACCAGGTTGGAAGGGACATCACGGATCATCTGGTCCAACCTTTCTTGGCAAAGGCACGGTCTAGACAAAAAGGTCCCAGCACCCTGCCCAGCTGAATCTCACAAGTGTCTGATATTGGGGAATCCACAACTTCACTGGGGAGATTATTCCAATGCCTGATTGGTACACTTGATCCCATCATCCAGATAAGTTACAAAGATATTAAACCATATTGGGCCCAATATTGATCCCTGGGGGACACCACTTGTGACAGGTTTCCAGTTTGAAAAGGAGGTATTTACCACCACAGTCTGGGTGCAGCCTGTCAGCCAGTTCCCCATTGGCTGGTTTGGGCTGGGTAGAGTTAACTTTCTTCACTGCAGCTAGTATGGGGCTGTGTTCTGGATTTGTGCCGAAATGTGTTGATAACACAGGGATGTTTCCATTATTGCTGAGCAGTGCTTACACAGAGTCAAGGCCTTTTCTGCTTCTCACACCACCCCACCAATGAGGAGGCTGGGGAGGGCACAAGATGGGAGGGGACACAGCCAGGACAGCTGACCCCAGCTGACCAAGGGGACATTCCATACCACACGGCATCATGTTCAGCATATAAATCGGGGGGAAGGAGGAGGAAGGGAGACACATACCACACAGACCACTTGTTGGACTGTACCACATCAGTTTCTCTAGAAGAAGGCTGTGGGAAGCTTTATCAAAAGTTTCCAAGGGAGTGTTTGATGAACTGGCTACAATGTAATTTCTCCTTTTTTTCAGCTTTCTTGAGGAGAACCATTAAACACCATTAACAGATACTGAAATGTTTGATTGGTCATGGCAAGCTGATGTTGCAGCACGGCCAAATTTCTGTTCACAAACTCCATGTAAGAAAATTAGAGTCCCTTATCAGAAAAGGCCTGCCTGCCAATTTGTGTGTCTGCTCAATATATGGTGGTCACAGTGTCACTGTCTGACAATGTTTCCCAGAAATCCCTGTGAGTCATAGCCCTTCTATAGGGACAGCCCAGAACCACTCAGGCAAGCGCTTGGCTACCTCGGCATGCAGGGGTACAAGAAATGGCTTCCGACAGCTGATATTTTCTACTCCTCTTTTGGCAGAGGCTCTATCCTTGATTTTCAGGCACTAACGCTATATTCAGTTCAGAGGTATGTCTGTTCAACTGCTCAGCTACTACTGCTAGCACAGCTCCTAGCCACTGTTTCAGCAGAAGGAAGCCATCACGTATTTTTAGCTGCCTGGTTTTGCCTGCAATTTTGCTTTATTTTCTTGCCCACTGCCAAAGAAGACTTTGTCACTGATGTCCTAGCACATCCTTGGCATTCAATTTCCTGTTTGCTTGCGTGTCACTGACTTGTCATTACATCTGATGCTAATCTGAGCTTGACAAGTCATTTACTTTGCTGTTTTGAACTGCTTTCATGTCACATACATGCCATCTCATCCTCATGAGTCACCGCTTGTCTCCTGAAAAGAAGGCACTCCTCAGTATAATGATTTCTTCTGCTACAATCACTCTACTCTGCTACTCTGAGGGCTATGTTCAACTACTGTGTTTTTCTCTGCTGGACCCAGGTTCCAACTTTCCCACGTTTTGTCTGGTTTTGCTCCATACTTGTACTTTCTCCAAGAAAAATCGTCATGCAACAGCATTTTCATCCTCATCCTGTGGCATCTTGTGAAATTCCTGTCTGCCATACACAATTGGTGCTTCTTGTACCCATTGTCCTTGGCTATAGGTTAAGTCGACAGCTTTACTCTGGCCTGTCTTCGGAGCTTCAGTATGATTTTTGTTTGCTTTCTCAACCATGTTCCTGAATTTTTCATTCTTGAAAAAAAATTTTCATTCTTTTCTATGAATTAGCTGTACTTTCATGAAGATATAATTGCCTGACAGACCTATCCTGCCCAAAGCAGTCAATAGTCATCTATTTTTCAGTTGTGGACCACAACAGTTCAAAAGATACCTCTCACAGATACATTTATATAAAAGTACGTATTTGCTCATGATTTTGCTACTATAGCACTACTTGAAAATAATCCCTCTTTTTAATATTAAAGACGTTTGGAGAAAGATGCTTGAATTTTGTAAAGCTTTTCCCAGCCTACTGCTTGTGAATCATGCACCAGCTTTAATCTATCTCAAATAACAAACTCTTATTATTCCTTCTCCTTCTCCTAATCCAACAGGATTTCAAAGGTCTCCTTTTGGTTTGTATTTCACACTCAGCTAGCAGGGACTGACCTACAACATGCCACCTGTATTAATTTCTTTGATGTGTTTTGCAAAACTATCCTTTTGCATTTCTCCAGCCTCTTTCAGGAACCAAATCGTCCCCAGAAACAGCATTTGCTGTGCTGAAGCGGAAGTTTGTTACCACAAAGGTAAAACATATAGGCCCTACCAATTTCTTGACGTATTGCTTAAAACAGTTCTACTGTTTGTTACAAACCCTCTGAAAATGGCAATAAATGCAAGCGAGTAAGTATAAATTATGTTTTCACAGCAAAAACATTACCAAAAGTTTGAGTACTTGCACCCATAATCCAAATAATTACTTTCCTAAGCAAACACAATTCCCACTGATAAGCCAATGATGTATAAAGGTTTAAACACTGTAAATTGCAATTTTAACAAGTCTCTCCATACGACAGCTCTCTCTACTCTGCCAGTAGGTACAATATTACTGATGTGCCAGTGTGCTAGCGAACACGGCTCAGAACAGAGACTGGCACCCAGGAGGACATCTTAAGGATCCAGCAGGCTACCTGGCCGCCCATGTGAGGCAAGTGCTTTTGATTCAGAGTCACCATTCTTGGAGTACAACTCGTGCACTCGTGGAGATAAACATAAATGTACTCTTAGCTCCATGCATAAGTTACCAGTTTCTCTGCAAACGCTCCTAACGTTAGAGATTTCAGTCATTAGGAATTCATGGCTCCTCTCTGCTTCCATCAGTGTTCATGAGGAAGCTGAAAATCTGAATGAAAACAGAAGCAGATCAAGCAGGGAAGCATATAAATCTAAAATGTACCTAAGTCTTCAGGGAATAAGTAGTTGATAAGAATATGACACTGAATGATCACCAAATTGAAGCTACAATAATTTATATTTAATTTTGTGTTGTCTTTTTAATCCTGGGCCCCCCCTCCCCAATTATATTTGGTCCTGATTCAAATACAAGGAAGTAACATACACATATTTTAACACAAAAGGAGACGGCCTACATCTCGTGTTACAAACAGTACTTTGGGAAAGGCAGTACCATTTCCCATCTACAGACTAATGGAGACGTGAAGATGCAAATCTGAACCTATTTTTAAAGAAGCAAATGTGCCACACTGATAACCACAATCACTGACTATAATCCTTATCACCCAAATACATATGGTGCAAGCTGAGACAAGACCACTCTCCCGCACTTCTGTATAATTCCGTGTTGGGGGAAAAAAAATCATCACACTGTAGCCATGGTTACCCATAGAAGATAAGAGCAGCGTTTTTCATCCAACAATGTCAGAAATGTGCATAAATTCAGGATCTGCACTTGATGTTTTTTTCAGGCCTCCCCATCTGCACATTTATTTTCTGCTGCCTGTGTATATCCTTTAACATAATAGATTCTAGATATTTCAAGGAAGAGTTCTTTTGTACTCTGCTTAATCTAAAAACCAGTTTTCAGTTACCCCTGAAGCACAAATTAATTGCAAATCTATTCTGAAAATCAGAATCCAAAGCTTACAGAAAAGCTTTTAAAACAATTGCCATGCTCATAATAAGGCAGCTCCATTTAGCATTTGACACTTATTTACTGAAAAGATCTATACTGTCGGTGTACCAACTGGTACAACACTGCTTTCCCGTTATTAAAAAAACAATGCTAATAGGAGCCATTAACTTATTTCTTCTACCAAAAACAATGGTTTATGTAATGATTAACTCATTTAGTGAAACTCCATGTTGTTTCATGGCCTAACTCTTCATATAGATAAAAAGGAAACAAAACAAATGAGAGAGATTAAAGCCAGGTTATCCTACTGCTAAATTTTACAGGGACAAAAAAAGGGAGGATCAAGTCACGTGTTGCGCTGCCGTAATTGTGAGTGCTGTTTGCAAACCTGTGACACAGGTCATGCTATTCACGGAAATGCTGCATTTGCTCTGTGGTGCTCCTTCCTTCCCTCTCCCCCCCAAAAACCCAAACTCTAATTCACCAAAAGCAAAGGCATCTTGCAGAAATGGGCAAGCTGCAATTACCATTTTAACAGTCAGACTTGAAAGGTCTTTTCCCACCTAAAAGGTTCTATGATTCTACCACTCTGAAGGCAGAGAGATTAGAGACTGTCTACTGAAGAAACATTTAAAATAATTAACTGCCCAGGGAGATGTGTTACCAGCTCACTCCAACCAGCTCCCCAGTTAAGTAACTGGGAGGATTACCTGCAAATTTATCTCCCAGTATTTCTAAGGATCTCTCATGGAAACAAAACTCCAAGGACTTAAAACAAATAAATAAATAAAATCAGGCAACCCAGTACTCACTGGGCCAGTCTGAAAGATACATGTTGATTCCCATCAACATGCCAGGAACACACAGGCAGCTGCCCATGGTGACGGATACAACACACAGCATAGATTCTTTTGCCAACTGCAGGAAAAATATCTCTCCTACTTGCAGTTTTGGATGGCCTTTGTACCTCTGTGTACTAGCACAGGTGAGCACGGGCTCCTCCAGAAGTTTTTTGGGATCCCTGGTGACAATGAACACAATACATTTAGCAGTGTAATACCGTCCAGCTAAAGGATTTAAAGCCATTTGAAAGACATGGTAATTTAAATCCAAACAATTCAGTTTCAAAGGGATCCTTATCACACGTGCAATATCCCATGCCTAGATCAGCCAACAGCAGCAAAGGTAAGCCCCTGTCTGAATGGAGAATTATTACAAGTGAAAAGCAACACAGTTTTATACCTTAGTATTGATGGGACTTAGACAAAAAAACCAAAACCAAAAAGCAAACACAAACAAAGCACAACAGTCTCAGTGAGATACACGGACATAAACTAACATTGACTAATATGGAGTGTGACCCAGACAGAAGGGTGCAATGCAGAGAGAAAACCTACAGTCAGTATCATTTGCCAGAGAAAAAGGGAGACAGCCCAGCTGGGCCAGGATGGACCCATATGTGCAGCAAAATACATCAGTGAGATGCATCCCACCCGCTGGGAACCTAGCAGGCAAGAGGGGCTCCAAGCACATCCTACTGCGTTGCTTTCAAGAAGAGGAAAAGATGACGCAGGGCTGAAGATGTAAGCTCTGGATGTTCCGGAAGCCAAAGGCTGAAATGCTGGCTTGGGAAGAGATCAGGGTAGGATTTCACCTGAGCATTTCACCTTCAGGAAAGGAATGATGGCTGTAGTACAAAACTGCTCCCCTAGATGTGGTTATATTTTCACAAAATGTTCTTTCCTAGATCCTTTTGTGTGGCACTGTGTTTGGAAAAGACTCCAAATTCTTCCTACACTAACATTCAAGTATATATTGTATTATTAGGCCTACTGAAGAAAAATCTTTTTTTAAGAAGTTAAAATAAAGATTGTTACAATGGAAATAATTTCCATGTTTTAGATGGGATGAAAAACACATGTGTTTTAGGGATAACTACTTATGTATCAAATTAATCATTGCTGGAAGGCAAATCCATATCAATTCCTGCATAACATTCGTTCTGCATCTCAACAATTCTGAGAGTGAGGCTCACTCCGCCTATGGGCTTTGTTTTAATTGAGCAGATCTTAGTGACAGCTAAAGCTTTGTAAATCTTTTTTTTTTAATCAATATATTCATAGGTCTAATTTTAAAGCAATAATGAAGATGCAGATAAACATGGAATGGATAAGAATGGGTGTTAACACAACTACTTCAGTTGTGTTATTCATATATTTTCCATGCAAATGGAATCTTCAGGAGAGGAAACAATTTACATAGTAATCACTACATAAGACAGCATGATGATGTTAAAGACCATGTCAGACTGTGGAGCACAGCATTCACAACCATCTCTCACACGTACTACCAGCTGCCTTACTCCTTCTCCATTCATACTCCAGTTCAGGCAATGTCTGGTTTAGATGCCGCAAAGACCTCCTGCATACCTAAAGATGTCAGACATTTGCAATTTAATTTACCTTGTGAGATACCTTTTTTTTCCGGTGATACATCTTTTTTTTTTTCCCCCTAAAATATTATCTGCATAGATTAACACCTCAGTGACTTAAGAAAATTAATTTTATTATTATCGTGCTTATCTGTGCAATGCTATAATAGGTCTGTACTGGATATTACCCAGGAGACAAGAGAAGCAGCTTGTTGAGGTGTTGGTAGGCCAGAGCTCTTAGCAGCCTAAGCCAGAGGGACCGCAAAAAACATTTGCACTTCTTGAAAGCTGACTCATGGCATTTAATAATGTAACGATGGCATTACGCTACCGAAGTCTGACAAAGGATATCAAAGTGAAACAATGATAGAACAAATACTGGTTTTCCTTCAGGTATGGTTCTCTAAGGGATGAGACAAATGATTAGCCACTCTGGCTTTTCAGTGAACAAGAGGCTCCTTACTGACTCCCATTAGAATCTGCTGCCTGTGTCTCAGTTGTGTGTAGACACACACACACACACAATGAGGGAGAATTTAAAGAGATGCTAGGAGCTTTGGCACAATACACTGCAGAGTACAATATTGCAATCTATAACAATATGTGTATATTAGAACATGATCCTCCTCCATTGTGTGGGCAGAACGAGAAACCTGTGTTAAGGCTCCAGTTTTCAGCATCTGGAGACAAAACAAAAATACCAGCAGAACTATCTGCTCCACAGTCAAATCCTACTGACTGGGGAAGGAAAGAAAACTTCTGAAGCCCCACTAAAATAAGTATTTTTCCTTTACTTTTATCCTGCATAAATTGTTACTGTGACAGTACTATAACTTCTAAACAGTTTGAAGATGCCACTTAACACATTCTCTAAAGACCAACAAGACCATGGTACAATAAAATTATCTGGGAGTTTTCTGTTTGTTTGTTTAGGTTTTTTTACTTGACAATTAATGTCAATTTATCTGAACCTCTGATAAAGTTAGGCTTTCAACCTCACATTTTTTCATTTTTTGTTGTCTCAATATTTTCAGGGTTTTGGGGTTCCATTCTGTGGTGGTGTTCTTGGGTTTTTTTGTAGGTTTTTTTGCCCTTTCCCACCAGTAGGTATATGTTCCTACAATGTTCTTATAAACGTGGACTTTTACCCATCCAAAGTAAACATCACCACTGACAAGCAGTTACTCTGCTCCATTACTGTACCAATTTTGCATATATCCTTTCTGACAAACATTGCGTACGCACTCCGGATACTTAGCTGGTCTCTAATAGCTGGAAGTACTGCACACACACTCCTATCAGTAGACGTATCACTTAACATGCTCAGTAGTTTCTGTCCCTGCTACAAAGCACATTAGCCATCATTACAGCCCTGAAAATGTAACTTCAGGAGACTATCACAACATATTTTGATAATAATGTAACACTAGCCATCAAATATATGATTACAGAAGTTTCTTTAGTTCAGTGTTTCCAAGACTGCAGTTACCTGAAGGGGTTTCAGACATGTATTGAAAGTGCCAGGTGTTTCAACTGTGACTCACTGCTATACATCAGGGTTTACTGCTTGTCAAGCTTTATTTGTCTGAATCTGCAAATACAATAGCCACAG